>NC_084480.1:114446327-114746327 GCF_030035675.1 Rhineura floridana
TTTCAAATGCAATTTATGTTCTCATTAATTGACAGAATGGCTGAATGGTTGCCGGGGGACACAGAAGAAATTTTCAGTACAGCACTACGTTTTAAAACAAACACATGCATTTCAGCTTGTGTTGTGTAGGATTTTCTAATGAACAGAGCTGAAGGTATTAATTTAATAAGTAACTGGACAAACTGACAGAAGAAATCACAAATATGTATCTGTTCACTGGAGCTGCCCATCAAAAAAGTTATTACTAGAAGTGATGAAAAGTGTCTATATCTCTGTTTTGATTCATGCACTACATGTAAGAAACACATAAGACAATATAGTATACAAGTAGTTCACAGCACACTCCTATATTTAAGATTTGCCACTCATACCGTGAAAAATATGACAGTGGACAACCTCAGGTAATGCCACCAAAATGGCTGGGAGAAAAAAGGTGGAGATGTGGGCAGGAGAGGGAAAGCCCAAGTGAGGACCACATTATGGTGCTTGGACTGGTGCTTGGACTCGGTGGTGGGCTGGATGAGGGCCAATAAACTGAGTCTGAATCCTAGCAAGACGGAGGTACTGTGGGTTGGTGGTTCCCGAGTTTGGATAATTGTTCAGTTGCCTGCTTTAGATGGGGTTATACTCCCTCTGAAAGAGCAGGTCTGTAGTCTGGGGGTGCTCCTGGATCCATCTTTGTTGCTAGAGGCCCAGGTGCCCTCTGTGGCTAGGAATGCCTTTTACCAGCTTCAGCTGATAAGACAGCTGCAGCCGTTCCTGGACCTGGATAGCCTGACCACTGTTGTCCATGCACTAGTAACCTCTAGGCTGGATTACTGTAATGTGCTCTATGTGGGGCTGCCCTTGAGGTTTGTCTGGAAGCTGCAGCTAGTGCAAAATGCAGTGGCGAGACTGCTCACTGGAGCAATATGTCACCCCACTGCTGAAAGAACTGCACTGGCTGCCCATTTGCTACCGGGCCAAGTTCAAGGTTCTAGTTTTGGTGTACAAAGCCCTATACAGCTTGGGACCAGGATACCTGAAAGACCGTCTTACCCATACCCAGCTGATCACTGCGCTCTGCAGGTGAGGGCCTCCTGCAGATACCATCTTAATCAGGATGTTTATTCTGTACAATATAGGAAATGGACCTTTAGTGTGGCGGCACCTACCCTGTGGAATTCCCTCCCCATAAATATTAGGCAGGTGCCATCTCTGCTGTCTTTTCGGTACCTTTTGAAGACTTTCCTCTTCCAACAAGCCTTTTAAATTGAGACCTATCCCAGCCTGGGTCTGTGTTAGAATTGCTTTTAATATGTCTTTTAATATCTTTAACCCTTTTTTAAAAAATATGTTTTTAAAGGCTTTTTTAAATGTTTTTAACGTTGTTTTGTTTTAATTGTATTTTAAGGTCTTTTTATGATGTTCTAAAGTGTTTTTAATGTTTCTGTTTGCCGCCCTGGGCTCCTGCTGGAAGGAAGGGTGGGGTATAAATAAAATAATAAATAAATGAATAAATAATAAATGTATGCTAGGCCCTATATTCCTATAGACTGTGGTCATGCCTCACTGATAGCACAACTTTACACCAGTCCCAGACGTGGCACAACAAATTTCCTTCCCATTGACTCTCAATGGAAGACGGGGGGATTAAAAAATATCTACCCCTGAGTCAAAAGATGGTAAGACCTTACTTTACCACAATGTCACCACAAGATAACATAAGATACATGTAATCAGGGTTGGTGACAGGCATGACTGGGCCCTTGGGCACTAGCCTGCCCCAGACCCATGGTGCCTGCCTGCACATCCCACCTACCTCTCCTGTTACTGTAAATGCTGTGTGCACTGCACACACATGTCTGCCATCAACCAAGATGGTAGTGGGGACATCAGCCCCTTAGGGAAACCCCTGCCATCTTAGATGATGGTAGACACGTGCATGCACACATGACATTCACAGCGACAAAAGAGGTAAGAGTGTGTGTGCAGGCTCATTGAAGCCTATGCTATCTGCATGGAGGGGTGCCTGGGAGCTCCTTGATCCATGGCAGGTTTAGGAGCTGCTGCTGCGCAAATTGCGGAATGGGAGTGCTACCCTCCCACCTTAAGGAGGGCCCCTTCAGGGGGCCCTCTGTGCTGCAGGAGCCCTCAGCCAGGGCCCAACCTAGCTCCCCTCTGTTCATGTAACAAAGTCATATAACTATCATATAAGCCCCACTCAAGGAGACCATATCTCAGAGGATAGGGGGTGCAATATGGGACTACCTTTCTTTTCACATGTCACACATGCTTAAAACTCAAAAGAAGACACTCCGGTGAGAAGAATCAGGGAGAAAGGGCACTTTCACACAAAGGGAACACAAATAGCAGACCTCCAGAAGACTCCAAGGGACCTGACCTCTTCTTAAACTCTTTCCTGCCTATACCCCTAACAGGTATCTCACACTGTGGCTCTAGCCACAAATATCGAGCACCAAACTCCACTCCAACAACAACTTGCTAACAAAACAGAGCACCTCAAAGGGGTAAGCAAGGGAAGGAGAGGACTGTTGTTACCTGGCTAGCAGCCTACCCACCTTTCAGACTGAGACTCAAGGAGTACCTACATGCTATAAACACCTAGGAGTCATGCACATTGCCAGGGAACTTGGCAAGCACATTGGTGAAGAGTTCCTGTGCATAAGAAGTGACATGGATGTTGATGAAATACTTAAGGTGTGTGTTATGGAAGAAACTGAGACTTTCCTGTGGTGCAAGAATCAATATTAATGTACCATCCAGAGCCCCATTAATTTCAGGAAAGTTCACAACAGAGTAGAACCCCTCACAGATCCCTCAGAGGTGCCCCCCAACAGTGAGGAATATAAGGAAGGCAGGACAGTGGTGCTGCATCACATCTAGGAAGATGTCTAGGCTATGACTAGGCAAGGACTGGGGTACAACACGGGCCCTACTCCCACCCTATTGATATATACCCATTCTTGGATGCTGTACAATTACTGTAAAGCCCATGAGCGTCCCAATTGGAGGTTGGCCATTATCAAAGGTACTATGGACTTTGAAGAAGCACGAGTACAGGGTGAAAGGGACAAATGAGCTAAGCGGAAGGCATGTCAAGGAAATCCTCATCGTGACCATCTTCCATCTGGAAACCTATGTCCTCACTGTGGGAGGCTGTGTGGATCCAGAATTGGCCTCCACAGTCACTTACAGACCCACCATTAACGACCTTATCTTGGAAGACAATCTTACTCGGCCATGAGTGATCACTAATGACAATTACTGTGCACTGGGATAAGTAGAAACACACACAGAGAGAGAGAGAGAGAGAGAGAGACAGACAGACAGACAGACAGACAGACAGAGACAGATTTTGGCTTCTTTTTCAAAGGCAATGTGGGAGCCTCTGCATTAGGCTTCTTATGTTCCTGGGCAGTGGTGCCTCAAGAGATGGTTCATTAGAGGGTTATTGACTGCATTCTGTGGAGAAGTGGCAATCAAGGTCAAAGAGATCCCAAGGCCATTACTGAAGGGCATGACAAGGCAGCAGTTGCAACATGGAGGCAGAAATTCAGCACCATGCTGATGTGTAGCTTCTGAATAGCTAGTAGTTCTCACGCCAGCAGCCTCAGCTGGGGACTGCTAACTGCTGCTAACAACATGACAGCTAGCAGCCCCGTGCAATATGCCAATAACATCTGGCACATTCTTCTGCCCCTTGATTGCCATTCAGTGGCAGAAATCTATTACTCTTCAGGAGCACTTCACAAGCTGAAGGAATGACTGGAATAACACGAGAAGCTTCAGGGTTACCTTCTGCAGAACTTCTATAGAATATGGTATCCCAGCTCCATAGATCAGACTGTGGCTTCTGTGTGCGGCTGCTGAAGAGGACGCAGGAAGCTGTAAGCAAAAAGCAAGAGAGATGAAAGCCTACTGAGAGTCCTGAGAGAGCAGACTGAGCAGAGAATCAGTCACTCACAGGTGGATTCCATATATCAACATCATTAGATATGGGCAGTCAAGGCAACTACTGGAGGAGAGGCTCACAGCCATCAAATAGCTGAGCACACTTAGGAACTCTGGAGGTGGGAGGGGAAAGAGCTATACAATATGATGGGGTTTTTGTTGTTGTCTGATTCTTCCTACCTTCATTTCCTATTGGATCATTACCACTCCCCAATTTTTTTACTGATAAAAACCTGGATATTCTGCATTCCCATGTCAAGTACCTTATAATGTGCCAGCATTTTAGGAAAGCCCAAGGGAGGTAATGAGCACACATTAATAAACATATAAGACCTTTTAACTGGTTGACACATCAGCATTGCTTGACTAAGTGAAACATTTTCAACTATTTTGACAAGATGTCAGTTAATGAGAGCAGAATCAAACCAAGGATCCAATTATGACACAAAACATTTTTATGGTTCAAGCGTGCCCCTCTTCTTGGTGATTTGTACAGAACAATGCTAGTAAGAAAGAAGGCATCCCACTTTGCTTCTGCAAGCAACTGGGCTGATTCTTCCTGTTCTGTTGTGTTGCACTGTGGCAATGAAAAAACTGCCACAGTACAATTCAGCAAAACAGAGCTATGGCACAGGTGCTCTTTCAAATGTGTATCTGCATGCATATTCAAACAGGCATCCCATTTAGACTCATTACAATCTGTGGTTCAATGTACATCCAAATGCAGGGCAGAGGGGAAAAGGAAGTCATCCCCATGGTTCTGAGACAAAAGGGTGACAGTGCAGCGAGACAGGAATCTCATCTCTGTGTTACCATGGCAACTGGGCAAAGCTCCCTATCCGTCTGCACTATGTTGTGAAGGAAGTGCAAGGAAACCACTCTCACACGGCAGTGTGGAAAGACAGGGAAGGTCATCTGGTTGCCTCAGCAACATGCGGACACTTCCCTCCCTTCCAAGCGAGAGAAGTGCTGCTTTGTTTACACTATATGCTGGCTCTGTGCTGCCAAGTCTATTGGCTAAAGTAGCATGACATAACTCCCCCCCCACATTCCTGATTGGCTTGATCAAACAGAGATCTAAACTACTCAGGAATGGGGGAATGGTCTGGTCAATCATACTTAGCCACATAGGACCAGCACTCAGGGCAAACAAAGCAGCAAAGAAGGAGGTAAAAGGTGATTGTGAAGAGCTCCACATACATCCCCCCTCCAAAAAAAAAAAAGAGAGAGAGAGGAATATTTATTATTTGGGTTTTTAGGGGACTAAAATATGTTTTTGTTTTCAATAGGAACATTCCATAGATAAATTTGAATTAGCATTGCAATTAATCAAAAAGTGCAGTAGTCACCATTCAAGTTGTGTTTAACAGGCAATCTAAGGCAAGCAATATAAACAACATGTGTAGATTGTTAGAATGTCACTGAATAATTTCTGCAGCAATTGAGATTCATTATAAAATAACCACGAAGCATTTGTTGTTTTTTAAATAAAATCCTACAAGTACAAGATTGAGAAAACTGCAAGTAGGTTCGTAGCAGATTCCATACCGCCTGCTCCAAATTCTTTATTCTTTTTCTTACATATTTGACAGATTTTCTGAATTAATGAAGCCATTCTCAAATTTCCTGATGGATGAGAAGCAACTGGCTTCATCGAAAAACAAAATGAAACTTGACTACAGTAATCTATCTCTCATTGAATAAAACAGTTGTTTATTCATACTGCACTGAAATAGTAGATAAATATTTCATGAATAGCTCTTGGAAAAGTCTTTTAGTGAGTTTTCAAGTTTTCTCATTTGTTAAACTTCTCAGAAATGTTTTCCAAGACAATTAATGACATCTGTTATGCTCCAGGGATTAACTCTACACCTATATGACAGCTTCTATCTTCATTAAAGAGAGTTACTTTTGTAATGGAAGAATACAAGTCTGTTTGAGCAGCTACATGCTGACTTCTTTGATAAAAACAAAAGGTTTTGAAGTATGAAGCATGAAGAAATTTCAACAACATGTAACAGAGAAAATCTGTTGTTATCAACATAAAAATAGTAGAAAAGAAGCATGAAACCAAATGGAAGACAAGCAAGCTGGAAAGCAAGGATATCCACACAAAGGGAAGTGTTAGAAAACATTACTGCCAGCTTGAAAAACAGTAATGTCACATATTCCATCCAACCCTTGTGGAAGTTCATGGAAATTAGATAGTAAAATCCAGATTGTAGATTAAATATTGATGAGTAGGGATTAGCTTGGATGTAAACATATATGGCAGCTTAAGGCCAAACTAGATGTACTATTTGTCACATTTTTTGGGGTCATGTAGGTGACTTTTAAAAACAACATCAACAATTGAACAGTCTCTCCCTCTGTTTAGGGGGGATCATGGTAAAGATGGTGGAGAGTGGGTTAATCCCTTGTCCCCAACATAGTTTTAATCAAAACCACCCCTCATGTCTGCTATTCACATCTCCCATTGTGAAAAGTAGGTGTGGGGTGGTGTCAGGGCTAGGCCTTGGGCAGTAGACTGAACTGGCAACAAGACAAGCTAGTAATCAGGACCAATGGGCAAGTTAGGACTGATGAACAAGCCAGGAAAAAGGAGCAAGTCAGGATCAAAGAGCAGACAACTAGCCAGGAGGCAGGCTGAGGGAGCAAACCAGAACTTTGGGGTACCAAAGAATAGCCAAAAACAGGAACATAACTAAGCTAAGGAAGACTATATTGCTCAACCAAGACTCAGATGAAATAGGAAGCCTGGTCCTTTCTACTAAAAAGGATTCAATGGCCAACCTAGGTGGATAGGTGTGTGGAAAAAGATCAGCTTCAGAAAGTTCTTCACTGGGAAGGCTGCCCCCTATAGTTCAATGGTTCCCCACATGGGACAGTTGCTCACAGATCCAGCAGCTCCTGACAAGGGGTCTGATTCTAATTGGGACTGGCGTGGGATAAAGAATTAAAGCTCTCCTCTTCCCACACCATAGTCCCAATCCAGCTCCCATTGTGTGAACAATTTAATTTTTAAAAGTCAAGCAACACCACATTATGTAACAAATATTGTATCTACCTTGAGCTGAACTTTCAGAAATATCCTGTGATGTAGCAAGTATAATCAATTAATTTGCAGGAGCCAAGAAGACAAGTGCAGATTCTGGGAGTTGGGAATGGAAGGTAGAGAGTTGGGTAAAGATGAATTGATCTTGGAAAAAACTATGTTAAGGGCTCTGGTAGGCTAAAAGGTAGAATGTAAATATAAGTAAATAATATGACCAGGGAGCAATTCCACCCATGGCTGTTGGATTCAAGCCTTCAGTCAAGCTAAGAGCAAGATATCCACACAGTAACTAGAACAAAGAAGATTTGATACACATCTTTCAAGTGGATAATTCTGAATTCCAAGAGGATAATGTTCTGAAAGAAGATACCCTGGATCACAGACAGGGGTGGAAGGATCTGTCAAGTGCAGTTTTGACAAATGTACACATTTTTCCAAGCAATTTCTCCCAATATAGTGCATTTTTGTATGTTATTTTCACTAATATATTCAGTTTCGTACATATTTTCCCCTAATATATGCATATTTGGTGGAGAACTGCATAACTAATTTTGGATAAGTGCAAATTGCAATGGATGGTAGTATTTCGGTTCTCATATTGTTTCAGAAAGTGTGAATTTGATAAAGTCAGCCCTAAATGCGAATGGATCGAATTTCTGCTCCATCCCTAACACAGTTATGCTGGTGCATTATTGTATGGATTAAGCTGACTTTTTAAATGAGCTATAGGGAAGGGATAATTAAGGATTTAGGAACTTGTAAGTCTTCAGCAATTTATTTCAGTATTGGATGGAATATTGGATAACTGGCTTAACATAAAGATACAATGATAAGGATGTTATAGGTACTTAATGTATTGATACAAGTCTATCATTAAGATATAAAGAAACATTTTGTTCATAAAATGAATATTATATTGTAGTCAGTTTGAACTATATAATATCTGAAAACTGATATTCAGAATTATAGCAATTTTATTATTCATTTTTTAAAAAAAACTGAGGAGTTTTGCTTGTCTTATTTAAACTCTTCTGACTTCCAAATATACCTTAAAGGTGAAATTTAGTGGCAAATCTCATCACAACCTTATGCTGCCATGGACAGGTGGAATTAGGCCCCACAAAAGCTTTATATTCGCAATCTGTATCTATCTCTATAATCTTCTATGAGCTTTTAACCTTTCTGCCAGGAAAAGCCCAAGAGATGTGCAGGGAAGAACTTTGTTTAAACATCTCATTTAGTAATGCCTCCAGGCATTGGGCTTGTGATCTCCTATCTGCAGGCATTCAGCAGTTTGTCCTTTTCCCATTACACTGCACGCTCAGCCAAAACTGGGTATAAGTCAAAGTACTGGATGTGGGATTTTGCCCTCCTGACCTTCTGTCCCCAAACGTAAAATAGTTTGATCTGAGTGAAATAGACAATGAGCATAAGAGAAGACTGAAGACAGATTTGAGCTCGGGTGAAATCTCTAGGGAATTCATCTCGCCATGTCAGTCAAATTATCTGCAAATAGGAGAAGATGGTCACAGGGGATTAGAGTTTAGCCATGGAAATTGCTTCTGAAGTCAGTACGATGAATATGGCTGCAAATAAAAGAACTGGAGCCCTGTGGGACTCAATGAATTGAATGCATGCATAGAGAGGAATGAAATGTTGTTGGCCTAAGCTTTGATCCTAATTTAGGATTGAGCTGAGATAACTGTTATAATACTCACTACTTGCATATTGTAAGTAATTGGTGGTGCTTTGCAGTGCCTTACAAACATTAAAGAGGAAGACTTTTATGGTGGGTGAAAAAAAAGATTATTTTCATTTCACAGATTAGGAAAGCAAAAAACAATAAATTGTGTTCATCTAGCATAGTCAATACATTAGAGTCCATGATCCTAAAAAGTATTTACAATTTTAAAATACAAAACAAAAGGTTGTCAAATCACTACAAGAGAAAGTACATGAAAAGAGACACTAGTTATAGCCCTATGGCAGATATGGGAAACCTGTGGCCCTTCAGCTGTTATTGGACTCCAACTCCTGTCAACACCAGTCAGCGTGGCCAATATTGAGGGAAGATGGGAGCTGTAGTTTAACAACATCTGAAAGGCCACAGGGTCCCCATCTATGCCTTATGGTCACACCTGGCCCTTGACTCTTGAATGAACATAGATGTTTTCTTCTTCTTTTAAAAAAATCTTAAATAAGAAAAATAAAAACAGGATGGATAGTGACACAAAGTGGCATGACAAACAGTCTAAAAGCAAATTGTGAGTCCCAGATTTCTTGAAAAGCCAATGACAGGTGCTGCTGCATTTGATGTTCAGAGGTATACAAAATAAAATCCCACTATACCACATGAAATGCATCTGGTTTAGCTCTGCCTTGAATTGATAGTAAAGAAAGTGTAATTTTTTCCAAGTTGGCAATGTTGTAGGTTTTCTTTTATCAAAGGGAAATGTTCAAATTATCCAAAGTTTTCCATGTTTGAGCAATTGCAAGACAAGCAGCAATTAAAAGATACATTACAAGATCTTTAAATAAAATATCAGAGTTACAATATCAAAAACCAAAAGGGGGGCCAACTGGGAAAACATCTGAATGGGAGCACCTAACATTTTAGATATTTCTTCAAAAACCTCAATCCAGAAAGGTTTTACATGGAAACATTTCCACAATAGATTAAAATGGGTACCACAGGCCCCACATCCTCTCCAGCATTCTGGAAAAAGGCCATCTATAATGCGTGAACGCTGGACTGAGCTCCCGTACTATTGATGAGAGAGTATGAACGTGGCTTCTTTAAGAAAAGCTGATACAGATTTAAATGGTTTATTTAAACCATAAATTTGACCCCTGACTGTCTTTGAACATTTTATGGACCAAAAAATTACAGGTTTTAGAAAAAAATAATCACAACCCTCCTAGAATGCTTATTGCTGGCTTCAAGATAATGAGTAACAAAAAGGGTTGTAAGGAGCGTAGTTTGAGTATCCTCATGATAAGTTTCTGTAGAAAAACAACAGAAGGGGCCTGCTGAAGATAATCCAAGACTCTCTGTTGCTTGACCACATCTCCCAAATCTCGGACATTCCATTTACTCATCCACAAATCAGCCATAATAAATCTAAGTGAAAAAAGCAGAGCCCATAAACAGTTTCTATAGACCATGATACATCATGATTCAGTTGGAAAAACACCTCTGCAGCACAACCTACATCAAACCACCATCCCCCTAAGGGAAAAAAAAAACATCTCCCACTCTTCCCTATAAAACTCCTCCCATCCACCCCAACCCCTCTGTGATGCCCAGTACAGGGCCTTCAGCATTGCTACTGGATCAAACCAATACATTTTTAAAACCTGTAAAGCATCAATATCTCCTCCCTTTTTGGCTGAAATCAATGTGACAATCAATGACATTTCTCATAATAAAATCATCGGGCTATCAAACAAAACCAAAAAATTCACATCCCAGAAACTGGTAGCAGGGATTTCCAAATGAGACTAAGACGAAAGAGCAAGATAGAGTCATTTTCTTTCATGCTAGCAGATCTCACTGATCTAGGTGGGTGAGATGGTGAGACGGACAGGCAGACTTGAAGTGATTTCTTTTTCTTGATGTTGGAACCATCTGTAAATCATCCTACCACTCTTCAGCCTCAAGCAGGTCATCTGAATCAATCTCTGCCTCTTTCCAGAGGATAGCCAAATTTAGGAGAGAGAGAATTCAAGCCATGTCCTTCTTATAAGAGTCTTTGTGTGTGATTCCATCAACGTCTGTAATTATAAACAAGGGGAAACCCCTTTTGTACTTAATGTTTGCCCCTCTCAAAAGCTCAGTGGCAGGTTTAAATGCTTTCTGACGATGAACGGTTAATGAACATAGATACACCATTTTGGATTAAATAAATCATCAGGCTCAAATAACCGATTGAATTCTTCCCAATTACTCTTTCACTAAAAGCAGGTTGAACTTTATCAGAGTGTCTATTTTGATGAGAGATGTAAATTTCTGAAACTCTTTGAAGTCATGGAAAGAAGAACATTCTACTTGTACTTTTCAGGAGTGTAGAAAACTTTTTTTGGCAGGGAAACAAATATATACAGTACAGGCACTCTTATACAATCTAAACTTCCTTTACAACTCTGAGAACATTAAAAAGATTATATATAATTTATATACAATTTAGCTTACTGATTAAAAATCATTTTTGGTATATTCATGAAATGTAACTGTGTAAATGTCTTACATTTATTCAAACATTAATTACTTAATTCCCTCTCTGCAAGAGGGGGTGGTCCCTGGCTGCCTGAAAGAGGCAGTAGTGAGACCACTCCTGAAGAGGCCCTCCTTGGACCCAGAAAATCTTAATAACTACAGTCCGGTAGCAAATGTTCCATTCCTGGGCAAGGTCCTGGAACGAGTGGTTGCAGGCCAGCTCCAGACACTCTTGGATGAGACCGATTATCTGGATCCATTTCAGTCATGTTTCAGGCCTGGTTTTGGCACAAAAACAACCTTGGTCGCCCTGTATGATGACCTTTGTCGGGAGAGAGACAGGGGGAGTGTGACTCTGTTGATTCTTCTTGATCTCTCAGCGGTTTTCGATACCATCGATCATGGTATCTTTCTGGGAAGACTGGCTGAGTTGGGAGTGGGAGGGACTGCATGGCGATGGTTCCGCTCCTACTTGGCGGGTCAGCTATAGAAGGTGGTGCTTGGGGAACACTGCTCGGCACCCTGGAATCTCCAGGATGGGGTTCCACAGGGGTCAGTTCTGTCCCCCATGCTGTTCAACATCTACATGAAACCGTTGGGTGCGGTCATCCAGAGCTTTGGAGTGCATTGCCATCAGTATGCTGATGACACGCAGCTCTATTTCTCCTTTTCATCTTCTTCAGGTGAGGCTGTTAATGTGCTGAACCGGTGCCTGGCTGCAACAATGGACTGGATGCTAATAAACTGAGGCTCAATCTAGACAAGACTGAGATGCTGTCAGTGGGTGGTTCTTCTGACCGGATGGTGGATGTCCAACCTGTCCTGGATGGGGTTGCACTCCCCCTGAAGGAGCAGGTTCGTAGCTTGGGGGTTCTCCTAGAACCATCTCTGTCATGAGGCTCAGGTAGACTTGGTGGCACGGAGTGCCTTCTACCAACTTTGGTTGGTGGCCCAGCTGCGCCCCTATCTGGACAGGGATAACCTGGCTTCAGTTGTCCATGCTCTGGTAACCTCCAAGTTAGATTACTGCAATGCACTCTATGTGGGGCTGCCTTTGAAGACAGTTCAGAAACTGCAGCTTGTGCAAAATGCAGCAGCCAGATTGGTAACAGGGACCAGACGATCCGAACATATAAAACTGGTTCTGGCCTGCTTGCATTGGCTGCCTGTATGTTTCCAAGCTCAATTCAAGGTGCTGGTTTTAACCTATAAAGCCTTACACGGCTTGGGACTACAATACCTGATGGAACGCCTCTCCCAATATGAACCCACCCGTACACTACGCTCAACATCTAAGGCCCTCCTCCGGGTGCCTATTCCGAGGGAGGTTCGGAGAGTGGCAACAAGGGAGAGGGCCTTCTCAGTGGTGGCCCCCAAATTATGGAATGAACTTTCTGATGAGGTGCGCCTGGTGCCATCACTGTTATCTTGTCGGCGCCAGGTCAAGACTTTCCTCTTCTCCCAGGCATTTTAGCATGTGTTTTTTAAAATTGTTTTAAATTTTTTAAAGTGTGTTTTAAATTGTTTTTAAAAGATGTGTTTTAAACTTGTATATTTGTTTTTAATGTTTTTAGTTACTGTAAACTGCCCAGAGAGCTTTGGCTATGGGGCGGTATACAAATATATTAAATAAATAAATAAATAAATATCTAATGTTAAAGATGGAACTCCAATTAGTAATACTCTAAGGTATGTATATATCTTAGTCTTTGCCACTTCAGAACTAGGAATAAAATCTGAAAAAGGAATAATCAACATAATACCAAGCAAAAGAAAGGTTTTATTTTTGGGGCTCAGAAACAGAATGTAAATCACCAATCTCAAGCTGAAACAGATTGTTACTGAAAAAGCACAGAAATGAAGTATCCTTATAATATAATTCAGGACTGCCAATACATTTAGATATTTAGGTAACTTTAATAATTTTGAACTCTTCAATAGTATATTATATACCCCCAGTAAATGTGGAGAAAATTAGCCATTTTGGATTTATTAATTTATTATACCGGTGTAGCCCAATAAATAGCACATAATGAAACTCAAATTGACTTCTCTAATAAGAATCAGTGTCTGAAAGTTCTACAGCTTGTGATTCTGAACATTCACTTTGAACTTAATGGACTCTACAAAATGGGAGGTTTGCTCAAATCAAAATACTTTTCACATGTTAGTTTATTTCTTGATTGTGTGTATATTTTTAAATATACATTCATGATGCAGAAGACTGGGGAATCTGCAGCAAGTGAGAAGCAAGATGGAGAAGAAGTTAGTTGTTCTAAGGCAATCCCACAATCACACTGCAGGATCAATATACTTGGCAGATTCCAATTTGGACCAAATACCTGAAGATTGTCTGCATTGCACTCAAATCCTAGAAAAGAGAGACATAATTAATTTGAATTAATAAGTAGCAGCACTTTATTGACCCTTAAAAAGTAAGAGTTCTGTAAAACTCTATTTTAACTATCTGCATTGTGGGTACTATTCTTGGTCGTTGAGCTTTTCTCCATGTGCTACAAATACCTGCTGTGTTTACAGACCAAGAGAAATTGCATCCTTCTGCTCAGATTCCTTCTGGCTCACATATCCAGTGATGTGCAGAGGGAGGTCTAACAGTGTCACCAGTCCTCTGGTCTCTTAGCTTTAGACAGGTGAGTCAGGCAGGTCTCATGGGGAAGTTGCTGTTCTTGATCCCTTGAGCTTAACAGCCATGAAGGGCAGGCCTGAGGAGTGATGCCTTGATATACCAACCAATTTCCATTCCACATATTTCCTATTAACTTCAGCGACCCTACAACTGTGCCTTAACAGCAGGCCATACATATATTAAATGGCTTCCCTTCGCATAAAGTCCTCCACAAGGTAGCATTAAAAAAATTGTGACCACAATGAATCTGCTTCATTGGGCGGTGGATCCTACTTGGTTCCAGAGGTGAAGGCTAACACTCAACATAAGAACATCCCTCCTGGATCAGATCAAAGGCTTATCTAGTCAAGCATTATGTTTCCAACAGTGGCCAACCAGACACTTTTGAGAAGCCCATAAGCAGCAGATGATGGCAATAACCCTCTCCTACTTGATACAAGATGTTGAGGCTTACCTATCTGTCTATCTGCCTGCCTTTCAATTCTTCATTAGCTGGCTCATACAGTGCAGATGTGGTCAGTCCCTCTGTGATGTTGTGCACAAAACCTTCTTTCCTGCACACCCATAAGTAGTGGGAGCTATATTCTGCAACATTTGAAAATACTTTCCCAACATAGATCTAAGTATAGTCAAATGTAGTAAGATTGCCATAATCACCGGCATTATTACTGCCGACTCTTGGATTTAATCAACTGAAAGCAGACAAGTTGTCACTGACAACATTTTAAAGCACTGCTTTAAGCAGTATTTCCGTCGTCATTCTGGAAAATGAAACATTTTCATACCAATGTCTCCCGCTCCCAATTCCCCAAAATAGAAGAATATGTGCTTTCTCCTAATTTCCTTCCTGGATTTTTGTATCACTAATTTTGATGCAGACCTCAGGCTTACATTGCATCAGTTCATTTGCTGATGACTCTGATCATCCCTACCTACTGGCCATGCTGGCTAGTGATTATGGGAGTTGTACTCCAAAACATCTGGAGGGCACCACACTGGCTACCACTAAACTATTTAAGCATAACCATCACTTAAGTCATATAAACATCACTGAAAACAGCAGTATAAATAAAAGTGCTTGCTGTAGTAAGGCCAGAACAATTAATTCCACCTCAACAGGCTTCAGCCACCTCACTGAAGAATTTACTAGACCACTGGGAGGCTTGTACAAGTCACAGTGCCTGTTATGGGACACTGTATAATGGTGGCATTTGCCATAAAGCCTCCCTCCTGTTTTACTTTTGGCATTGGAAGGGTGTGCAGTCAAACATAGGTATTGATTGGTACTTTAGTTATTCCAGCAAGGATTTAGTATGCTGACTGATGTAAAATAAGGTGCAATTGCTTGATATTGATTTGGACCTACATCAATTGGTAATGCCAAATCCTTGACACTATCCCAAGTTATAGCCATCCTTAATCATTCAGTGAAATATTTCCCTTCCCTCTACAATTACGGCACTTAAAAAGTTTTAAAGTTTGACAAATACATACTGCCACCTGCTCTTATATTTTCCCTCCACTCACGTTTAAGCTGTTCGTCCTATAAAACTGGATATATGTGGGCAATTCTTGGGAAAATGAAACTATTATTGTCAGACAATGACTAATTATGTAAGATGCCCCAAAACTGATAATTAATATTGTTAATAATAAGAATGCTACCACCATCATTTTTACATTTGCATCCTGGCCTTTCTCTAAGTATCTCAAGGCCAGATAATTTAGGCTGAGAGACAGTGGCAGGCCTGAAGTCATCCAAACCCATCTTTGCTTCATAGCTGAGGAAGGATCTGAGCTTGGGATTCCATTCCCTACTCCAAGTTCAATAGTCTACATCATTACTGGAAACAGCTTATTCCTTAAATATCTTCCTCACAACCCTGATTTTAATTTAGTTAAATTAAATTCAAATTCCAAATGCAGTCTAAAAAAAGGATAGCGACTGGCATTTCCCATTTAGCACACAGCATTTCAGTTTATCAAAAAATTTGGGAATGTGCATATCTTCATTTAAGTTTCTGCTATTCCTTGGTTGTGTTTTTGGCTCCAAGTCTGTTTCTGCTTAATTTCCCTTCTAAGAACTACTTCACATTTTATAACGCACTGGTAGAATATCAGCATTTACAGGGTAAACATAGTACAAGGTCCTTAGCAAGGAGGGTCCTGGTTCCCCTGGAGTATGTGGCTTATGGAGTGTTTTTTCTGGGAATACAAATCCAGGGGCCTGGAGTTCTGGGGACTCTACTATTACTATGTCTACGACTACTACGACTACTACAACGACTACTGCTATTTGTCACTCTTAATCAAGGACCCCAGGGCTTGATTCTAGTGCATCCATCACTGTTACTGGCCTGGTCTTCCCAACTTGGCTGACTTTTCTTTGTACTTGTCTGCGTTCTGTCTGATGGTTATGGTCTGGGTTGCGACACTCCTAAACTAACCAACTTCATGGGAACTTTTATACAGTCTTGAAACAGCAGAGAAATAGAATGCTGCAAATAAAATACTTCCAGGAAATAGCACACACACTTCAGCTGAAAAGCTCAATCTGCCATTTTACTTGATAAACTTAAGGTTTTTAATTTTAGTTTTATATACTCACAAAATTAAAGAATGGGTTTTTCATCCTTACTCAGTTTTTAGAAGGGCTCTGCTACTTGATTCCTCAGAAGCATTTGAGAAAATATTGAAAGGAACACATATTTCATGCTTCAGTCACCAAGGAACAAAGTAGGCACGACTAGGGAGATAATCTGTATATACAAGGGTTTTCCTTAATGGGGCAAGCAGCAGCTTCGTGTGAACAGAAAAGGGCTAAACCTCACACACTCAGCACTAGGGGTGGAATTCAACTTGGTGCTAAGTCCCTCAATCCATCAGCACAAATATTTTTCCTTGTGCAACAGAATATTCTCTCCTCCCCCTGCATACCCCCTAAATTGTTCTCAGGGTTCCTCCAACTCTCTGGAGCAGATTTGGGGAGGGCATGAGGCACACGTGGGGGGAGGAGAAGGGACAAAGTCCCACTGTGCAAGTGAAAATCCTTTCGTTCATGGCACATGGTAGTTGAATACCACCCTATAGTCCTGTGACTGCAAACTGGCACCTTAAAAGACATGAGATCCATTACAGATCTCCTTAGTCTTGGCTAACTTGACAAATAATTAAATTAATTCTGTTGTTTCTTATAAATGTAAGGAAATGTCCAGATATTTCCTTACGGAAATTTGTGAAACCCTTGGCAATAATCAGGAACCTTCAAACATGCATATTCATCAAACTGGATGCCTTCAGCATCACGAATACTTGCATGTGTCCAAGACAGAACATTAATATAACTCACATTAACTCAAGCACAATGCCTTTCCGAAGGAGTTATCCACACATTCAGCTGAAAGTCATATAAGCCCACAGAACATAGCTGTAGTGATAGGATGCACATGGTGGTAGTGGTGAGCAGGTGTTATGTCTAGGGTTGCCCTATTGCCTGGTTAGTCAGGTTTTATCCCATTTCTAGCCATGCTATTCAGTGCCCTGGGCAAGTGCAGGCACCCCTGGAAGTCTCACACCACTCGGAGATTGGGGTGGTGTGCAGCAATACTCTGTTTTTCTTTATAAAAGGTATGAGTTGGACTAGAAAGCCCTGTTGCCTGGTTAGTCAGGTTTTATCCCATTTCTAGCCATGCTATTCAGTGCCTGCTTATCCCATTAGTTGGCCCAGATTCCCAGTTTTTATTTTTATTTTTTTAAAAAGCAAATCTCTAGCTCTTGTGGATCCAGAGATACAAGACAAAATGTAGAGGCAATTTTCTACCCATTTTGTGATAAATCAGCGTACTCCAGCCTTCCATTGTTCTTAGCCAATGAGGGACACCACAGCTGTCCTGGAAAAATCAAGAATTGTAGTCTGTCTGCCTGCTACATATGCAGAATCTAGGTAGTTTAGAAAACTGCACATGTTCACTTGATCAACATGTGCAGCTCCATCCCTTATCCATAGACTTTCTGGACAAGTCAGCAAGGAGAAGCAGCCTTCATCTCAATTGCCTCTGTGTCTCAGGGTGTGTATCTTAAGTGGTGAATGCAGTGGGAGGGTCTGCTTGTCATCATGGAGGATGGAATAAAGGAGTTGGAATCCACCAAATGGTCCCACCCCTGAACAAATACAAGATATAAAAGCATACCTCTCTGTAGAAAAGGCTGAGGTATTAGTATTTGCATTTTTAGCCCTGTTCCCACCCTGTTAATTGCTGCTTACTCCCAAGTAAAGTTACTTTGGAATGCAGCCTCATTCACCCTGTTGCCCAACAGACCCTCTGTTCAGCCATTCAAAAGAGGCTAAAAAGGAATTTTAAATACATATCCTTTTTCAAAATGTCTGATAGTCATCTTCCCACCAATTAACACCTTTCTTTATTTCCTCCCCTGGGATGTGTGGATGTGTGTGTGTGTGTGCATATACATATATATATATATATATATACATGTACATATATACATACACACAGAGATCATATATATATATATATTAATGCAGTGGGGAGATGTAACCTTTCACACCGTTAAGACCAATAGAAATGGCTCCCCCCCCAAAAAGACAAATAAGAATGGAACAGCTACCCTGTTTAATTCTAGCACAGCTTCCCAGGTCTCTAGAATTCACTACATTTAAAAAAAAAAAAAAGAGGTGCCAGCATCCAAGTCTTCATCAAGTTCCAGCCTTTATCATAGAAGGCTGCAGTTCCCCCCTCCCTGATCCGGTATGTGAGGATCAGTGTACTAAAGACATCCCTCACATGCTCAGACACTACTCTCTTTAGATACGATGACTGACTAAACTGATAATATTGAAAACTTGATTTCTATTTATGTTACAATTTGTAGTGGTGTGTTCATTTCACATTTCCTAATTGTTGGTACAGGCAATCTCTCAGTCACAATATTGCTTTTAATTTATGCTTTGCTGGCTTTTTGATTTAAGCTGGATTTTTATACTGCTGCATTGTTTTGTTTCTATTTGTGTTTTTGTTCTGTTTTTATGTTGATTGTGTATTTTTATTGTTTTTATTATGTTTGTAAGCTGCCTTGAGCTCTGTTTTTAACAGTGGAAGGGCAGGATAGAAATCCTCTTAATAGATAAATATTCCAAAGTGTTGGAAACTAGAGTCTAGACATTATAAATTGAAATAGAGTGTAGGCACTGAAAATGTAAGTTTTTTTTAAAAAAAATCCTCACATCCTCCCCCAGTTTTTGTTGGTAATTACTAGGTCCAAAAATAAAAGAACTGGACATTGCAACTTTTAATATGCTTAATTTGCTTGATTAGCAAATAATTTGCTTAATATGCAAATTAGCCTGCCTGAATTGGTGGAACTGGAATATGGCAGCCATAGTTATGCCAGGCCTGGTACCAGCAGACAGCCAGCTGGGCACTGGCTGAGGGCCCCTGCAGCTGAGAGAGGGCCCTGCTGCTGGGGCTAGAAGGGTGTAGCTCCCAATCCACACTAGCATCAGGTCGCAGAGCATGTTCCCCATGACATGATGCTGGCATGGATCCCTGAACGGAAATAACCCACCCAGGCAACACACCCCAATGGCACAGGCTGCCTGCACCACTCCCTGCATTTCACTGCCACCACCACCAGGGGCTTAAATAGACCCGGCCATGTAAACCCATTAATGCTGCATGCACATGTTTACCATCTTGGGCGATGGTAGGTGTGTGCACATAGCATGCTAACATACTGACATGGCCAGCCCTATTTAAGGCCCCAGCGGCAGCAGTGATAGTGCCACCATGCTGCTGCCTTCTTTGAGGGCCCACTGCAGTCTGGTGCCCAAGGGCCCACTGCACTCTCGTGCTGGTCTTGTGTTATGCTCTCATTTGGCACCTCCAATCTCTAGAATTTAATAGAATATTCATTGTCACTTCTGAACTGAGGCTGTTTGTACACACAGACTTTATTCAGAAGTTATGATGAACACATGTTGGCTGAGGCAGCATAATACAGACCCCACCCTGTTCATTGAGTAATCATGTATATGTTGTGTTAACAGGTCTTAAGTATCGATTATTTATTTATTTATTTATTTTATTTATTGCACTTGTATACCGCCCCATAGCCAAAGCTCTCTGGGCAGTTTACAGCAATCAAAAACATTAAAACAAATATACAATTTAAAACACATATTTTAAAAACAATTTAAAACAATATAAAAACAATTTAAAACACATGCTAAAATGCCTGGGAGAAGAGGAAAGTCTTGACCTGGCGCCGAAAAAATAACAGTGTTGGTGCCAGGCGCACCTCGTCAGACAGCTCATTCCATAATTTGGGGGCCACTACTGAGAAGACCCTCTCCCTTGTTGCCACCCTCCAAGCTTCCCTTGGAGTAGATACCCGGAGGAGGGCCTTTGATTTTGACCATAGTGTACAGGTGGGTACGTATCGGGAGAGGAGTTCCATCAGGTATTGTGGTCCCAAGCCGTGTAAGGCTTTATAGGTCAAAACCAGCACCTTGAATTGAGCTCGGAAACATACGGGCAAGCCAATGCAACCAGGCCAGAATCGGTTTTATATGTTTGGACCGTCTGGTCCCTGTTGCCAATCCGGCTGCTGCATTTTGCACAAGCTGCAGTTTCCGAACCGTCTTCAAAGGCACCCCACGTAGAGTGCATTGCAGTAATCTAATTTGGAGGTTTCCAGAGCATGGACAACTGAAGCCAGGTTATCACTGTCCAGATAGGGACGTAGTTGGGCCACCAACTGAAGTTGGTAGAAGGCACTCCGTGCCACTGAGGCTACCTGAGCCTCAAGTGACAGAAATAATTCTAGGAGAATCCCCAAGCTATGAACCTGCTCCTTCAGGGGGAGTGCAACCCCATCCAGAACAGGTTGGACATCCACCATCTGTTCAGAAGAACCACCCACTAGCAGCATCTCAGTCTTGTCTGGATTGAGCCTCAGTTTATTAGCATCCAGTCCATTGTCGCAGCCAGGCACCAGTTCAGCACATTGACAGCCTCACCTGAAGAAGATGAAAAGGAGAAATAGAGCTGCGTGTCATCAGCATACTGATGGCAACGCACTCCAAAGCTCTGGATGACCGCACCCAACGGTTTCATGTAGATGTTGAACAGCATGGGGGACAGAACTGACCCCTGCGGAACCCCATACTGGAGAGTCCAGGGTGCCGAGTAATGTTCCTCAAGCACCACCTTCTGGAGGTGACCTGCCAAGTAGGAGTGGAACCACCACAATGCAGTACCTCCCACTCCCAACTCGCTGACTTCCGGTAAGACGTTCAATGGCGCTGGGTGAGTTTTTCATCTCTCTGTAGACTCTGCCAAATCTTTTATCTTTCACATTATTAGCATTAATACTGGGAGGCTGAAACTACTGTAAAGGAGCTGCAAGAGACACCCCACACACACACAATATCTCCCAGTGGATAGAAGATAGTGAGTGGTCTAACTTGGCAATTAGAAGCCTCCCTCAGACAATGGCCTTGACTCTTCGCCCAGCGTCTTTATTTTTAAAGAATCGACATTCCAGCTTACCCTCATTTATGAGCTGTGCTGCTGGATACCAGCTGGATATTTAGTTATTTATGTCGTCGGAGGGTAGCTATTTATCCAGAGGATACAGCACAGCTAGACCGAGTCAAGCTGCTATATTTTAATGGTTTTAACAAGGAAAGCAAGAAAAGCCCTGGGAATGCCACCCTTACTTGAAAGTTTGCCTCTACAGAAAGTTAAAAGGAAGAGGAAGAAACAGACCTCACCCCGCCTTCCTAATCAGATGACAGACATGACATCTATGCAATGCAAGGAGCAAAAAGATCAGCTAAAAATAACTCATTTTTCCCCACCCTATCTCACAAGCAGCCAGAGATGGATAATACCCAAGTGTCA
The DNA here is from genome assembly GCF_030035675.1 of Rhineura floridana. NCBI lineage: Eukaryota > Metazoa > Chordata > Lepidosauria > Squamata > Rhineuridae > Rhineura > Rhineura floridana. The sequence goes on from NC_084480.1 coordinate 114,468,122, forward strand.
ACCCCCCTTGATTGGTCCTTTACTTCCAAGGGATTTATCCAGGTGAATGTGGATGAATCTTCATCTTTGAACCTGGCCACTGAAATTGCTTTGGCTGAGAACCACAATACAAATTGTGTGATACCCTCTCCAGGAAGCAACTAAATAACTTTACCAACCGACAAACATAAGGACTCACCTGATGTCTGGGCAATGAGCGCTGATGATCCAATCCAGTTAATTACCTCGGGAGCAAGAGTAACGCCTTCAGGATCCGCGCAGGCGCGATTCTGTCCAGAAAAGGACCCTGGAATGGAGGAAAATCCTGGAACTCCCTTGGAGCTACCCCAACAACATACTCCAATAGAGCTCCCTGGCTCAGGCCTCCTGCTAACAGGATGGCTATTTATATTAGCGACAGAGCTTGAACACGTGAAAACATTTCTAAATGAATCTAATCGACTACTAACAACCTTAGTCGAATTACACCAAAAATCCTCGGTATCCTCTCAGATTTCCGACCCATCTGTTATTCAAAACTACATACCAGCAGCCCCTCCCCCTGGGACAAAAGCTATCCGTCGGAGGGGTAGGTTTTTCCAGAAACGAAGGCCAGTAACTAATATAAAAAAGAGCAAAAATCAAAAAAATCTAAGATCGATACGAGGCAGTAAAATGAACTTTAAGAGATTGTTTGACCTGTTGGACCGGCTAACAGCGTCAGATATAGAGAAATTAAGGTATTCTCCTTCGAAGCAGCCCAGCAGGGAAAGGATATCTTCACAGCAGGTAGATTGTACTAACTTTTGTACTAATCCTTGTCCGCTTCCTTTTTTTTTATAATAATTTTTTTATTATTCAAATTTTTATAAAAACAAATACAAATACAACAAAAACAATACAACAGAAAAAAATAAAATAAAAAGAAAAACTTGACTTCCGATTTGTTACAGATCAGCTATAAGTATATAATATATATCAAACCTGTCTCCTAGAACATACGAAATTCACTTTTTTCCAAAGTCTATCTTAATTAATCGTCAAATCCCATTATCATCATTTCATTTTTTTCTTTCAACAAGAAGTCCAAAAGAGGCTTCCATTCCTTAAGAAATGTATCTGTCGTTTTTTCTCTAATAAGACATGTCAATTTGTCCATCTCAACTAAGTCCATTAATTTCAATAGCCATTCTTCCATTGTTGGTATCGATCCCATTTTCCACTTTTGTGCATATAGTAATCTTGCTGCCGTGATCATATATAATATTATTCTTCCATATTTCTTTTCCTTTTGTTTATCCATAAAACCCAATAAAAAAAATTCTGGTTTTGACTGAATATTTATCTTTAAGATTTTTTGCATCATCCTACCTATCTGTGCCCAAAATAATTTTGCCTGTTTACACAACCACCACATATGATAAAAAGATCCTTCTTGTTGTTTACATTTCCAACATACATTAGAAACATTACTATACTATTTCAAACAATACCTGTCATATCCTCTGATCTACCTTTCAAACAATGGCAAAAAGATATTTCTAAATTTGTTTGGCAGGGGAAAAAACCAAGAGTTAAATTTAAATTATTACAAGACGCCAAAGAAAGAGGAGGGCTGGGATTACCAAATTTGAGACTTTATTTTGCTGCTTGTTGCTTAGTCTGGATAAAGGAATGGATTCTATTGAGGAATAAAAGATTATTGGATTTGGAGGGTCACAACCTGAAGTGGGGATGGCATGGATATCTATGGTATGATAAAGTAAAAGTTAATGTGGATTTTAATAATCATTTTATAAGACGTCCTTTGTTGAATATATGGAATAAATACAAAACAAGGTTTTTTTCGAAAATACCACTATGTGTTTCAAGTCAAGAAGCATTTTATAGAAGAGAAATGGCTGGAAAAGAGAAATGGTTATCTTACCAAGAACTATTAGAAAATGTGCATGGTGAATATATAATGAAAGAGAGAGAACAACTAATAAAGGAAGGATATAGTTCACAATGGTTTGCCTATTTACAATTGTTAGAAAGATTTAAAATGGACAAGAAAATGTATGGGTTTGAAATAAATAAATCTGATTTTGAAATAGGTTTGTGTACAAATGATGAATGCATAATTGCAAAGATGTATAAATTTTTATTAAAAATGGACATGGAAGAAGAACAAGTAAAGGAGTGTATGGTTAAGTGGGCAAAATTTTTTGGTTATAATATACAAATGGATCAATGGGAAAATATGTGGAAAAAAGGTTTGAAATTTACATTATGCTATAATCTTAAAGAAAATTTTTATAAAATGATGTATCATTGGTATATGACTCCAGAAAAGTTGTCAAAAATCCTTGTCCGCTTCCAGCTCCTCTGGCTTCGCCAAAACTAATTTCTGGTAGTGAGCCAGATCGCTATATCCCTTTTCAAGATCCATGGCAAGACGTACTCCAGAGGGAGCATATAATCCAGACCAAGATGACAATTCCCACTATTTCACAATGGAACCTGGTATTAAACCAATGTAAGCTCGTGCTTGCAAATTACCCTAAACCCAGAGGTTTCATATCACCAATTGCTCAGAAAAGCCATCTGGTGGAAACCCTGAAGGGTTTTCCTATACCACCTTTTAACATCAATGATATTGAACAGGTGGAGCATCTATACCACAACGGTCACAGGGCCCGTGCCGCAGTTACCTTCTCCTCGCGGAAAGGTGCCAATCAAATTTGGCATAAGAGGAAGCCCCTGGCCAACTCGGGTTTAGTTCCACTAAGATTTTTTGAGAATAGGGCTCCACCAATGGCCCTGATATCGCGCTTACAGACACGAAACAAATACCCACAGGGTGAGCCCCAGACGAAACAAAGGTTGCTGATCGAACTGGACCCTTTGGAATCACACTCCAGGAATGGAGTTGCTGAGTTGCTTTTCCACAAGGGCACGATGGAACCACAATCGCGAGATGGGAGTTACACTGTGGATGGGTCTGATGACCTCATGGACGAAGAAGAAAAAATGTTGCTACACTCCCAACTCAGCCAGTCTCCCCAGAAGGATACCATGGTCGATGGTATCGAAAGCCGCTGAGAGATCAAGGAGAAGCAACAGAGTCACACACACCCTGTCTCTCTCCCGACAAAGGTCATCATACAGGGCAACCAAGGCTGTTTCTGTGCCAAAACCAGGCCTGAAACCCGACTGAAATGGATCCAGATAATTGGTCTCATCCAAGAGTGTCTGGAGCTGGCCTGCAACCACTCATTCCAGGACCTTGCCCAGGATTAGTCCTGAAGAGGAATTAAGTGATGTTTATGTTTGTGTGAGCCCTGTTTGCACTACCATATGCTCACTGAGATTTCCATTGTGCCAGAAATTAGATAAACAACAGAGTAATCTTTAGCTCTCATATTATTTTGGCATGTTTCTGCTATGGACAGAAAGTCATGCAAGCCAATTAATCAGTAAAACACCATAGATTTAAGAGCTTGGAAATTCCCTCATTGTTTGCCAAAATGGGGCCATACTTCAGCAGTAGTCCTTGCAAATGAATAAAATTAAATATTTAGGATATATGAAAGCAGTATTTATTTAGTACACATGAATATTTAGTATATCTAATACATATGAAATATTGCTTGTTGCGTTGTTTGTTATATGCTATACTCATATATCATCAGTCTTAACACTTCTAATCAAAAGTTTGATATATTCATAGGAAAGTCATTGAGAAGCTAGATGAAGATTTTATTCAGTGGTGAAGGTAATTTTAATTGGATCCAGACTTGCTCTTCTGTGAATGGAAAGACCTGAAATACAGCAGACCCTTATCACTGATGAAAATATAATTTTCACTGATTTTCCTTCCTCTTGAAGCCCCTCTCCATCTCCTAGAGGGTCCCCCTACTCTCCCGGGCAGATTTTTAAGGAGATACAGGGTACTGCAGGAGGAAAATGTTTTGTCAAATGTGTTTTTTTCCCAGAGACAAGAAAGTTAAGGATCTCAAAGACCATGAAACACACTGGTGAGGAAGGAAAACTTAGTGCTTTATTGAAGCAAAAGCTGTTGGTTTTGCCAGGCAGGCACTTACACTTAAAGGAGCTGATGATGAGCACAGATCTTATATTTCATTCTCCTTTTTATTTTATTTATTTATTTATTTATTTAATTTGTATCCCGCCTTCCTCCCAGCAGGAGCACTAAAACATTTTAAAACATCATAAAAACAGATCTTAAAATACATTAAAACAAAACAGCATTAAAAACATTTTAAAAAATAACCTTAAAAAGGGGTTAAAAACATTATTAAAAACATATCAAACAATTCTGACACAGATGCAGACTGGGATAGGTCTCAACTTAAATGTCTTGTTGAAAGAGGAAAGTCTTCAAAACGCGCCGAAAAGATAGCAGAAATGGCGCTTGTCTAATATTCAAAGGGAGGGAATTCTACAGGGTAGGTGCCCCCACACTAAAGGTCACACTTTTTCCTGTTGGAAGCCCCGAACAGCAACAGCAGGAGAGATTCCCTGTATGGCCCCATTTGGATTACACCGTGACGCACTTCCCTTCAGGCCGGTGTTGAGGCTTATCTTCCCAGATCTAGGACCCTTTATTTATACCAAAAAGACCCTCTGGGAAGGCATACAGGTGGCACCTACACCTGTGAGATTTTTATCTTTCCCAGGGGTCAGTGTCTTTAGGTCTCACACTTCTGACTTTTGTTTATCCTACAGTGGCCTTGAAGTTGTTACAGGCTGGCATGAGAACACAGCTGTGAAGCCTTACCCCACCCCTCTCAGTGTATGTGAAAGCATTCTCTCTAATGAGCTCATCTACTTTGTTTTGACTAATTACACGGTCTCTTCCCAGCCTCTGTATTCAGCATAGGCAGAGTGAAAAAGCCTCTTCCCAGCTTTTTGTCCTAAACAGAAAGCCTGCAAATTCCTGCACAGAGCTTTCTCAGACCCCAGTACTATTGTTTTAAATTTTAAAATTGTGTTTTAAATTGTATATTTGTTTTAATGCTTTTGATTGCTGTAAACTGCCCAGAGAGCTTCGGCTATGGGGCGGTATACAAGTGCAATACATAAATAAATAAATAAATAAATAAGTCCGCAAAATCAATAAACAACCCAATAGATCAGAGATACGAGACAAGAATTATGGGACAGGGGGAATTGGGCATGCCACGCTAAGCCTCCTCAGTAATTATTTTCCCCTACATAAAATCACCTCCCCTTTCCTTCAGCAGGAGTGTCCTGGGAGTTGAGTTTTCTTCTTGGGAACTCTGGATCCAACCCACTGTCATATTTATTTATTTATTTTTATTTAGCAACATTTATATACCGCTTGACAGTAGAAAACCTCTATGCAGCTTACAGAAACATTAAAACGATCAACAAAAACAGTTAAAACAAGTAACATTTTTAAAATAACAAAAATAGCAAGAGATTAAACCACATCAACATCTATGTGTCTGGAAATAGGCTTTCCTAAACAAAAATGCTTCAGCCAGACACCAGAAAGGATACAGCCCAATTATGGGCTTTTATCTTATCTTCTGATATATGTGGTGTGCTTAGAAAATGTTAGGTGTTTTATAAAGGAATAATAATAACACACACATAAACACGTACACACATAAATACCAAAATCAGATTTGGTTAATGAGTGTTCTTAAAGTCAGTAACTTTATCTAGGTCCTGCAAGCTATTACTCTACCAGTATAGGAGAAAATAATATGACATCAGAAGTGTCTTGGTTTCTTGTTCCAAACAGTCTCAATAAGAACAGAAGTGCTGTGGCCTCCCTTGCACTACCTGCATGTTCTCTGTACTTCTAAGGAAGGAGACCAAGGGGAGAAACTTCCAACCACACTGTAACTAGAGAAGGTTCATTTCCTAAACTACTTGACTGGGGAGGGTCTGGATTTCTGAGCACAGGAATTTGTCCATCCTGCTCTAAACCAGGGATGGAGCTGTGGCCCTCTAGGGGTTGTTGGCTTTTAACTCCCATCAGCCTCAGCCAGCATGGCCAATGGTCAGGGATGAGTACCACAGGTTCTCTATCTCTGCTTTAAATAGCTGCTGCTATAAATAAAATGGAGACCATCTTTCTGAAGTAACTGAGGTAAGATCAGGTACTTGGTTATAAGGGGACTTGGTTATAAGGGGACTGGATGCCTATGCTTCTTTAGTGGGGAAAAATAGAGGCTGGATGTTATGAAATCTCCACAGTGTGGTGAAAGAGCAGGGAGAGGACATAATATACTGTTATGGGTTTGGTGGTTGAGACAGATGATTTCTATGAGTCCCTTTCCAGCCTCTAATTTGGGACCCTGCATCTGGAGGTGGACCTTCCCCATCTCCCTCTCTGAGAAACCTGCTCTGTTTGCTCAGACGAATCTCCTTTGTTAGTCTAACAGAGTAGACAGGTGGGCTAATGGGTCTGTCAAGTGCCCATTATCTGGCCAATGGGCCAGGGAGATCCTATTATTATTGGAACTCTTCAGAAAAGCCCCCGCCTACTGGGGCCAATTGTGTTGTTGAGTCTGAGGAAAGGCTGGGAACTGGAGACATGCCGAGAGACCTGCCCCCTGCATGATGGTTTCAGGATACCTCCTATAAGCCGGATGAAAAAGCAAGATCCATTGGACTGCTAATGCTTTGATCTCCTCCATCTTAAGCTCAGCTTGGAGTGTGTGTAAATAAGAAACACATATCCTAAGACACCAGAGTCACAGCTGACCTTCTTTCCAAGGAAAACAAGCCCTGGGCAAGTGCAGGCACCCCTGGAAGTCTCACACCACTTGGAGATTGGGGTGGTGTGCAACAATACTCTGCTTTTCTTTATAAAAGGTATGAGTTGGACTAGAAAGCCCTGGAATCATTTCTAAGTCTCTAAATCAGAAGGAGAGAAAATCCATGGCCACGTTATTTAGACTCAAGTGAGCCAGAGTTTTACCACTGAGGTTCTCTTTTCCTCTCGGAGGAAGAGCTTAATCTTTTGGAGGACATTTTTTAATCCTTCTTTTTATGGTGTCTTTCCCTTTGATACTGAATGTTATGATTCCTTTATGAAGATAAAGGCATCTGTCAAACAGTATCCAGGCCAATCTTGCTTGGATACCAATTTCCAACATACAGTATATGAATCCACTGAGATTAATTAATAAAATCTGATTTGTTGCAAAAAGATTTGAAAACAAAAAACTGAAAACTGGAGAGTTAAACTTAATATTAAATATTTACAGCGTAACTCTGTGCATTCTTACTTGGTGGTTGATTCCATTGTGTACAATTATGCTTTTTTTTTTACTCCCTATTAAATGGAGTGCAGTCCTTAGGGTGCAATCCTGTATGCACTTACCTGGGAGTAAGAACCATTGAACATAATGGGACTTACTTCTGAATAGACATGTATTCACTAATAGGCAAAAAACCTTGCAGTTTAAGAATGTATCTATAGCCCACAGATATTTCTATCAAACTTTAAAAAGCAGGGAAATTGGGCAGCTATAGTGAATGCACCAGGGGAGCAGGTGACCTGACCTCCTCTCTGAGATATTGGACTGCCCTACAAATTTGTCAAAATGCAAACACCATTTGGGTTGGTCTTTCACAGTCCAGTCCACTTCCTGTGTAGCTTGGAAGAATTTGGTAACATGGCTTTCAGAATTACTAGTTGGTTGCATGAGTTTAAGACTGCACAGATTTCATTGTTACTTGGTTACTCATCTCAATTTATGGATAAATAAATACATTAAAGCATGCAGACAGAAATGTGCAATCTGTACCGCTCATTGCACAGTGGCACTTGTCAACATATATGCAAATGTGCATTTCAGTCTGTGCTGAGTATGCTATACTGGTTAAGAATGCTGAGGTTTGTATTGCCCTGGTTAGATGTACATGTATATTATATTATAATTATTACAAAAAAACAACAACCCTGTCCCACTCTTCCTCCTAAAGGAGCCCAGGATGGCAAACAACCAAGCAGTAAAACAATACAATTAAAATAAAATAAAAACAAACATGTTTCTCCAGGTGTCAACATCCACATGCATGTGAGTCAGTCTGCTTAACCAAGTAAAGTAGCACATGCTTTGATGATAGAAAATTAGTATTGACTGTTTTCCCAATCAGCCATAATCTTTGGTTTCAGTGCCAATAGGCAGGGAAGAGGAATCTATTTCCTTTAGCGGACTAAAATATCTAGGACTGGGTGTTTTCCCTATTTGGATGCCAAATTTTTTTTTCACTTACTGTGCTTTGAACCATTTACCCTCTACAGTTGTTCTAATTACATCCATCAATTGTGATGCATGTTTAATTGGATTTTAATAGGAGCGTAACTCCTTGTTTAGCAGCAAGTTAAACAGGAATGTAATTTATTGTTGATAAGGAACGGGGGGCCCTGTTCCACCTACTAAATAAGTAGTGGAGCTGCATTTAAAAGCCATCACCAGAATGGTTTTCTTCTTAGAATACAAATAGCTCTAAAGTAGAAGATCATGCTGTGCATGTCTAAAATGAGCAAGGAGCAGGTAGATGTTCAAGTATTTGGTGCCCCAGTCTTTAATATTTTTCTTATGAAAAATGTTGCACACTATATATTAGATATCCATTACATATTCTATATAGGACATAGACATTAAGAGTATTTATACTAGCAAATGTATGATTATGTATGAAAAATGTAATATATAAAATGGCTCCAGTTTATCGTAAGATCGCTATTTTTAAATGTTGAGCCTTCTAAACCTGAATGAGAATGTCAATCTATTAATCTATTATTTATTTATTTGATTTATATCCCACCCTTTCTCCCAGTAGGAGCCCAGGGCGGCAAACAAAAGCACTAAAAACACTTTAAAACACCATAAAAACAGACTTCAAAATGTATTAAAAACACCACATTAGGTAAGGAGAAGGCAATGTAAGGCCTGCAAGCTGTACGTGGCTTGCCAAGGCTTTAACCCATAATGGCTGGCCCAGCAATCAGGCACCACATGATGGCACACAATGCTGAGAGACAAGCCATTATGAAATGGCCTCAGGTTACTCATCAGCCAGATACATTGACTTCTATTACTGTGACTACAGCTCCCCCTTATACACAATTCATTTAACATAGTATTTGAAGGATTAACATGGACTTCCATTGAAAAATGGGCACAATCTGACATCTAAATCAAAATCTTGAAATATTTTATTTATTTAAAATAAGAAATAACATTCCAACACTAATGGTTAAGGAGATGAGAAAAGAGGAAATGACTCTTCCTCGTTTGGCTAATAAATATAACATATGAAAACAACAAATTCAGTACACATAGATAGTTAGCACTAAAAATGGTATTGTGAAATGTATCAGTCAGTAGTACAAGAGGTTGACTACCTTAACTAGAGAGATGAGCTCTGCTGTTTTCATTGGAAAACAGTTCAAACATATTAGTTATTTTTCTACCCACTATTAGTTATTTGCCTAGACATCCAAACTAAGATCAAAATTATATTTTGGATTTTGCTGATTATGTTTTGAGGTCAAATATATATTCCCTTCCCCCCTCCCCCATCTTTGAACGTGCAGGTCTAGAGGGAATTGCAGTTCTCATGGTGCTCAACTGCTTTGGCTAGGAGCATCTAAAACCTTAGTGAATCCTATGGCTGCTATGGTGGGAATCAGATCTTTTGACTAGTCTTTCAACATTCAAATAGGAATATTGAGGTTGGTAGTGATAAGGAGGTCTTGATCTAAACAAGGGATGAGGAACCTCAAGCCCAGAAATCAAATGCAGCCCTCCAGGCATCGCTATCTACCCCTAGAACTCCCCGGCCAGATCACCTTCCATCAGGCCACACCCTCACTAGCCCTGCTTTTTGGCACCACAAATGGTTTTGTCTGGTTGGTATGTGTCCTTGAATTCTGATAATGCTTGCTTTTCTGGATGGAGGCTAGAGAAGAGAGTATAAGTGGGTAGAAAAAGGCCTAATAATTGCCCAGGTCCTGTATCCAAATCTATTTCAGAACACATATGAACTTCAGGGGAGCCTCGGTTTTGCTAAATAACTGAATCCTTAACGTTAAGTCCACTGCCAGAATCTTTCAAATAATGTGGAATTAAGTGGCAACTATATGCTTAATCACCTGAAAAGAGTTTTCGGTACTTTTCTAAGCACCAGTGGTATCTCATCATTTGAACAAAATCTACATTCTTCCTTTCATTTAGTTCAGTGAACTTTGTCTGATGGTCTCTTTTCATCAGGATTTGGCATGCTGTTTTCAATAAAAATAAACAGCATTTTTGAATGAAACCAGCGGTGATTTTCCAATGCTTAAGCAATTATCTTGGGCATTCCATTTTAAAACAAACACCAATGCAATAGTAACCCTTTCTTATTATAAAACGGTCTTGTTTTCTGCTTATATGCTGTTTTGTTAAACAGCTTAAAATTAAATTATACACTAACTGGTTATTATATGTGACCCCTTCTTGCTAAGCAGAAAATCCCCATGTTGTAGCTACGAACGTGCCAAATAAATTCAGAAAAAGTAGAGGTTGTAAACAAACTACAAATGAAAACTACAAGCCATATAACAGGTTAGCAGTGTCACAGCTGCCCCCTGGAGTTATGAAGGGCATACGAGAATGGTCTCAAACATATTTTCCTGGTACAAGTTCTCAATTAATCTGAAAGGATAGTTCCTGCTGTTTGGAAGCTGAAGTAAAAAAAATTAGACACTCCACCCCTCATACCTTCACCAGACTTCTAAAGCGGAAAACTCTAGGTTTGGTGCTCCCCCTTCTGTTCCATGCTGCCTGGGCCTCTGGCTAGATTTCCAGTCATTCTTATTCAACTTCAGAAGGGATAGCTTCCATGTATGACCCCATGTAGCTATGTTCTATTGCCACTTTACCCACATACATATCCTTTAAATATACAGTCATTCCACTAAATGCACACAGGTGTGAAAATGTCTGTGTTTTTATCATTCTCTATCAAATAATGAGAAAAGAATTGCACTTGAAAATTATCAAAGGGAAGAAAAAAAATCAAAATCTCACTGGCTGGGCATGACATTTTTGTTATGCTTGCATTACTTTTGAGGTGACTGAGAGGTTTTAAAAGGGTCCTTTCATTCTACAAATCATCTCTCTGGTAGTCTGCATTCTGCAGCTCTCCTGGGTGCCCGTATTTCCTGAAAACCCAATAATATCCGCATAAGTATGGGAAGCTGGGGGGGCTGTCTATCATCTTCCTAACATTTACTTTTAAAGAAATCAGAGCAGAAAGATTTGCTGCTGCTGCTGTTGTTAAAGTACAAGGAAGGACTTCCCTTAAAAACAAAATCAAGTGCACAGATCTTGTAGTAGCTAGTCTCTTTGGCTTCAATTATAGCCCAGGGCAAGATGCCACGAGGTAACTCTTCCCATCTGTCTTTTTCAGATCAGAAAGCACAGGCAGCCAGAAGGCTGTAGAGCCCTGGAAAAATATTTAATGGAAATAAAACACACACACACACACACAAAAAAAAACCCACAACCACCTCACAACAATAAGGTAAGGTCAATTCTACCTTAACATACTTCACTGGATCAGGAGTGGTCAGTGGAGTAGCATAGGCAGGGCGGAGTTGTTCACCTGCCCCCTGAACACCAGGTATTGCTGCTACTTCTGGAGGGGGGAGGGGGTGGGTAGGTGAGGCATGGGGAGTAAGGTGTACGGCAGCTGCATCAGCAGGAGTGTTGGATTGGTTACACTGCTGTGCTTGCACCTGGCATCACACCTTGCTCCCCATGCCTTCTCCCTCCCCATCTGCCTCTCATGAACCAGCAGCGATGTTTGGTGTTTGAGAGGCAGGTGAGCAATGCTGCCCCACCTGTGCCTCCCCATTGACCAGTATTGCACAGGAGTGTCATAAGAATAAATGGGGTTTGTGTGTGAGAGAAGACCATGTTTGTCACCTTGAGCTCCTAGAAGGAAAGATGGGATATAAATGGAATGAATGAAGGAATGAATGGATAACTCTTTATTATAAATAAATCATAAAGCACTCTGAGAATGGCAGCAGAAAATTGAAGCCTCGTTGGCACGGGAAGAAAACTGACAGGAAAATGGACAATACATTTTGTCACAACAATAATTATCATACATGAACATAAAAATGTGGGTTGCATTTTTTCAATGTTTGAACTATTGTCTGTATACAGCAAAATATGACTGCATATAGTGTTAAGTCTCAAACTTTTAAATAGGAAAGCTAAGCATGGTATTTGAGTGATTTCCCTTACTCCTGGCTCTCTTTAAAACAGGTGAAGAGGTAAATCTTGGATTTTCAGAATTTGTCTCTTGTACATGCCCAATGTTCATTCTAATATCCAAATCTCAAAGGCTTCTACCTACAGGACTGAGTCCAGAGAGTAGTGTCAGGTGATTGTTTATCGCTCCCCTGGCAGGTGTGCTTGGGGTGCCACAGGATACCATATTATTCCCAGTGCTATTTACTATGTATATGAAGCCGTTGGGAGTGGTCATGAGGAGTTTCAGGGCAAGGTGTCATCAGTATGCTGATGACACTCAGCTCTACCTCTCAATCACATCCCAATCAGGAGAGGTTATGTGGGCCCTGGACTGATGCCCAGACATAGTGGTGGGATGGATGAAGGAAAATAAACTGAGCTTGAATCCTGGCAAGATAAAGGCACTGTGGGTGGGTGATTCCCATGTCTGAGAAATTGGTCAATTGCTTGCCTTGGACAGAGTTGCACCCCCCTGAAGGAGCAGGTATGCAGACTTAGGGTGCTTCTGGATCCATGAGTCACAGGAGACCTAGGTAGTCTCAGGGGCTAGAAGTGCCTTTTATCAGCTGCACCTGGTGAGACAACTATGACCATTCCTGCACCAGGACTGCTTGGCCATTATAGTTCAGGCATTGATGACTTCAGGACTGGATTACAGCAATGCACTCTATGTGGAACCTCCTTTGCGCTTGACCTGAAAATGGCAATTAGTGCAGAATGCTGCAGCCAGATTGCTGACAGGAGTGAAACCTTGTCAGCATATAACACTTCTGCTTAGAGATCTGCATTGTTTGCCAATTTGTCAATGGGCCAAGTTCAGGATGTTACTACTAGTATATAAAGCCCTTAACAACTCAGGACCGGTTTAATTGCAAGACTGCCTTACCCCATATGTGCCCATTCAAGCACTTTGCTCTGTGGAACAGGCATTGTTACAGATGCCACATAATACTTGTCTGCATTTGTAAGAAATCATTCTTTTAGTGTGGCAACACATACTTTTTGGAACTCCCTGCCTATTGACATTTGCTATATTTCTTTTGGTGCTGCTTAAAACTTTTTTCTTTCCAGACACATAGATGTTGATCTGTTTTAATTTTTTCTAGCTAGTAGCTGTTTTAATTGTTTTAAATATGTTTTAATTACTTGTTTTTAATTGTTTTATTGATAATTTAAATGTATTTTTATAAACTACAGAGGTCTTTACATTCAAGTGGTATATACATTTTGTTAATAATAAAATAAATAAAATCCTGCATTGCAGAATATGCAGTTTTGACTAACAGAAACATTTTTGCAAGCAATTTCCCTGAATTTAATGCATATTTGTATATTATTTTCATAAATATATGTATTGTTGTGCACAGTTTCCCTTAGTTCATGCTTTTTTATGCATTGATTGATTGGAGGACTGCAAAATACAGAGAACTGCAAATTTCAAAGGATAGCTGTATTGTAGCTTGCAGATTAGTTTGGTAAATGCAAATGTGAACTAAATGAATTTATCCACCATCCCAAGTAGTAGTAGATGTAAGTTATGGCATCCCAGCATATATACACCATGTGTAGGTAAAATAATATATAAAGGGTTAGATCTAGACTAATTTTAGTTGCATTTAGTTCATGTTCAAATCAATTAGGACTCATGGTACATCATGGGTTGGATCCACAGAAGTGGAAGTGGTTGGATCCACAGAAGTGGAAAAAGAATTCTATTCGCTATGGGGCTTTCCTTACTCCTTGTCCCCACTGCAGCCCCCTGTCCTCCACAAAAGTCACTACTGAGGGTCAAGTACTGTCTGGAATGGTGTGGGATGGGGCACATTGGTTTGAGCAGAAGAAAACTGGTAGAATTTGATGTAGGCTGCCTTGCTTGGGAGCATAAGTGGCTTTATGTCCATGCAAGACACCTTTGTATCCAAACTAGTCTTCATGCTATTTTTTTACATGTAAATGCTTTCCATGCAGAAAATGTGTATACGTGGTGATCCTAAAAGATTTTGGTCTCAATACCTATGCTTGACAATTAGGGCATAGTTCTAATGGAAACTGTGATACCCCAGCTTTTCTGGATAAAGAACTAAAAACTATTTCCAAGGTAGGCATTTCAGAATAATTTTTTTTCTTACAATGCACATTTATTATACATTTTGGAACCAAAGTTCATGGTAATGGATCCTTAAAAATATGGATTTCCCATTTCATTACTATGTTAATAGTCAACATTGGGCTATAGATTGTAGTAACCAGCTGCTTTTCTGAGAATGCTCAAGGGCATTAAATGGCATTTTGTTTCAAGAAAACTCTTCAGAAATTGTGCTAATGCCACACTGGGTGGAGTCAAAATTCAGTTATGACACTAAAAACAAGAATAACAATAGGATGTGATTTTTGAAAGGAAGATAATTGATGTGCTGGTTGAAATAATTCCAAACCTAGAGAAAACAGGACAATGGATGACTCAGGTTTTACACCGATCTGCATTCAGCAGCTCATCCACACTATGAGTTGTTTCACCTGTTAAGGATTTCACCCCTAAAGGTTTATATAATTTACCAAAAACCTCTTATTCATATATTCTCATTGTATTGCTTAAATATTACATTAACAAACAAAGTCAGATTGCTCACATGCATATACACGACACTTTGGCTGAACAGAAGCATGGTGTCAGAAAGTATTTGCTCAAAGAACTCAGCAGAGTTAGTTAAAATGCCCACCTTAGCTGACAACCTAACTTCAAATCTTTAGTTGTTGAGAATGTCCCTTTTTTAACTGGCTGCTGATTATTTTGTAGAAAATTCCCATTTTTAAAAAAAAATGTTTTGAGAACAAGCATGAAAGAACATGACAAAGATCCCAGCTGAGCCTGCTGAAGTGTGAAAGGGCCATCTTAAAATGAGAGAGGATTCTAACAACCAAACTACTCCTGATGTGGGTGATTATAATTTAGTTATATATGCTTATTTTTAAATCCTGCTCATTTTATCTGTATATTATAGATAATTATTTTATAGTGTTAGGGATTTTGTTTGATTAAGCACTTAATAACTTTTTCTGAATAAATAAACGAATTGAATAACTGGATCTCCAAAAATATTTTACATTGGTTAAAAGCAGCCGTGGGAGCCCCCTTCTGGATTGGGACCATGGCACTACGGTGTGGAGGCTCAGCCTGTGGCTCACATCCTTTTCTTTGACTGACATGCACTCTGAAGCTGCTATTAATCATGCAGAGAAAACAAGCACTTACTGTATATATTTTCCCTTCCACAGCTAATCGCATCTTCAGGAGATTTTTGAAGTTGGAGAAACAGTGCAGCTGGAAAGTGTTACCTCTTCTCCCCAAATACTGTGATCCTGACCCAAACTGGGATTGCGCATGGCTGAATTTGTCAAAAGTAAAAACCTCTCTTTGTGTGGAGGGTAGTTACATGTAGAGGAAGAAGAAGGGCCATGCCATTCGCTCCACTCCTGATGTTCTACAGCTGTGCTAGTCCTATCCTCTGATGTCCATGCGTTGAGCATAGACGTCTGAAGAGGTAAGCCTATGCAGGAGTAGCTGCTCACATGTAGACACTCATATAGCCGGGACTAAAGATGCAATTTTCTGAAAATCGCCAGCTTATCCAGATGGTTTTTTATTCCTAATTCCAATATTGGACTACGCCCTGGGAGACCAGGGTTCAAATCCCCATACAGCCATGAAGCTCACTGGGTGACCTTGGGCCAGTCACCGCCTCTCAGCCTCAGAGGAAGGCAATGGTAAACCCCCTCTGAATACCGTATACCGTGAAAACCCGATTCATAGGGTCGCCATAAGTCAGGATCGACTTGAAGGCAGTCCATTTCCATTTTTTTCATGCATACACACTCCAAGTTTTCTAAAGCAGAACAATGCATATGACTTTATAAAAATACTTACACATTAATACTTATAAAATTATGCTGGAGAAATATAGTATTGGGCTTGCCTCTTATATATATATTAATTTTATGTATGTTTTTGCCTATAATTAGTCAGGCTTTTTTTAAAAAAAAAAAACAACCAGGAAAGCACAAGTGGCCCAGACACAAGTGGGCACTCGATGCAAGTCAAGAACTCAACTGAGTCAGAACTGCCAAATTCCATGTGTAAAATTGTTTAAAGCAGATTCTTCCTCCTCTAGTTGGGCTCACTGTTCATTCAGGGTCCCAAATGCATGGAATACTGATGTAAGAACAATTGCTGAAGTCCAGGCATTCCTATACAGGCATGCATCAATACTGGGGTGAGGGCAGTGGGGTGGCATTGCCCCTTCTACATGAACATAATGAGCATAACGGAGACCTGGTGGAATGGAGAAAACCAGTGGGATACGGTTATCCCTGGATATAAACTATATCGGAAGGACAGGGAAGGACGTATTGGTGGCGGAGTCGCTCTATACGTGAAAGAAGGCATTTAATCCAGCAAGCTCGAAACCCCAAAAGAGGCAGACTTCTTCACAGAATCGTTGTGGGTGGTGATACCATGCCCCAGCAGGGACTTAATACTGGGAACGATCTATCGTCCCCCTGATCAAAATGCTCAGGGAGACCTTGAGATGAGATATGAAATTGAGGAAGCATCCAAACTAGGAAATGTGGTAGTAATGCGTGACTTCAACTACCCGGACATAGACTGGCTGCATATGTGTTCCAGTCATGACAAAGAAGCAAAGTTTCTAGATATTCTAAATGACTATTCCCTAGACCAGTTGGTCATGGAACCGACCAGAGGGACGGCAACCCTGGACTTAATCCTCAGTGGGGACCGGGACCTGGTGCGAGATGTAAGTGTTGTTGAACCGATTGGGAGCAGTGACCACAGTGCTATTAAATTAAACATACATGTAAATGGCCAATTGCCAAGAAAATCCAACACGGTCACATTTGACTTCAAAAGAGGAAACTTCACAAAAATGAGGGGATTGGTAAAAAGAAAGCTGGAAAACAAAGTCCAGAGGGTCACATCACTCAAAAATGCTTGGAAGTTGTTTAAAAACACTATATTAGAAGCTCAACTGGAGTGCATACCGCTGATCAGAAAAGGTACCGCCAGGGCCAAGAAGATGCCAGCATGGTTAACGAGCAAAGTCAAGGAAACTCTTAGAGGCAAAAAGTCTTCCTTCAAAAAATGGAAGTCTTGTCCGAATGAAGAAAATAAAAAAGAACACAAACTCTGGCAAAAGAAATGCAAGAAGACAATAAGGGATGCTAAAAAAGAATTTGAGGAGCACATTGCTAAGAACATAAAAACCAACAACAAAAAATTCTATAAATACATTCAAAGCAGGAGACCATCTAGGGAGACGATTGGACCCTTGGGTGATAAGGGAGTCAAAGGTGTACTAAAGAACGATAAGGAGATTGCAGAGAAGCTAAATGAATTCTTTGCATCCATCTTCACAGTGGAAGATATAGGGCAGATCCCTGAACCTGAACTAACATTTGCAGGAAGGGATTCTGAGGAACTGAGACAAATAGTGGTAACGAGAGAGGAAGTTCTAAGCTTAATGGACAATATAAAAACTGACAAATCACCAGGCCCGGATGGCATCCACCCGAGAGTTCTCAAAGAACTCAAATGTGAAATTGCTGATCTGCTAACTAAAATATGTAACTTGTCCCTTGGGTCCTCCTCCGTGCCTGAGGACTGGAAAGTGGCAAATGTAACGCCAATCTTCAAAAAGGGATCCAGAGGGGATCCTGGAAATTACAGGCCAGTTAGCTTAACTTCTGTCCCTGGAAAACTGGTAGAAAGTATGATTAAAGCTAGATTAACTAAGCACATAGAAGAACAAGCCTTGCTGAAGCAGAGCCAGCATGGCTTCTGCAAGGGAAAGTCCTGTCTCAGTAACCTATTAGAATTCTTTGAGAGTGTCAACAAGCATATAGATAGAGGTGATCCAGTGGACATAGTGTACTTAGACTTTCAAAAAGCGTTTGACAAGGTACCTCACCAAAGGCTTCTGAGGAAGCTTAGCAGTCATGGCATAAGAGGAGAGGTCCCCTTGTGGATAAGAAATTGGTTAAGAAGCAGAAAGCAGAGAGTAGGAATAAACGGACAGTTCTCCCAATGGAGGGCTGTAGAAAGTGGAGTCCCTCAAGGATCGGTATTGGGACCTGTACTTTTCAACTTGTTCATTAATGACCTAGAATTAGGAGTGAGCAGTGGAGTGGCCAAGTTTGCTGACGACACTAAATTGTTCAGGGTTGTTAAAACAAAAAGGGATTGCGAAGAGCTCCAAAAAGACCTCTCCAAACTGAGTGAATGGGCGGAAAAATGGCAAATGCAATTCAATATAAACAAGTGTAAAATTATGCATATTGGAGCAAAAAATCTGAATTTCACATATACGCTCATGGGGTCTGAACTGGCGGTGACCAACCAGGAGAGAGACCTCGGGGTTGTAGTGGACAGCACGATGAAAATGTCGACCCAGTGTGCAGCAGCTGTGAAAAAGGCAAATTCCATGCTAGCGATAATTAGGAAAGGTATTGAAAATAAAACAGCCGATATCATAATGCCGTTGTATAAATCTATGGTGCGGCCGCATTTGGAATACCGTGTACAGTTCTGGTCGCCTCATCTCAAAAAGGATATTATAGAGTTGGAAAAGGTTCAGAAGAGGGCAACCAGAATGATCAAGGGGATGGAGCGACTCCCTTACGAGGAAAGGTTGCAGCATTTGGGGCTTTTTAGTTTAGAGAAAAGGCGGGTCAGAGGAGACATGATAGAAGTGTATAAAATTATGCATGGCATTGAGAAAGTGGATAGAGAAAAGTTCTTCTCCCTCTCTCATAATACTAGAACTCGTGGACGTTCAAAGAAGCTGAATGTTGGAAGATTCAGGACAGACAAAAGGAAGTACTTCTTGACTCAGCGCATAGTTAAACTATGGAATTTGCTCCCACAAGATGCAGTAATGGCCACCAGCTTGGATGGCTTTAAAAGAAGATTAGATAAATTCATGGAGGACAGGGCTATCAATGGCTACTAGCCATGATGGCTGTGCTCTGCCACCCTAGTCAGAGGCAGCATGCTTCTGAAAACCAGTTGACAGAAGCCTCAGGAGGGGAGAGTGTTCTTGCACTCGGGTCCTACTTGCGGGCTTCCCCCAGGCACCTGGTTGGCCACTGTGAGAACAGGATGCTGGACTAGATGGGCCACTGGCCTGATCCAGCAGGCTCTTCTTATGTTCTTATGTTCTTATAGTTCCTTCACAACCAGTTTCTTCAGGCAATTGCCATTGGAAAAGTAGCTTAGACATACTGTAAACAAACTCTCAGGGGGACGGGGTGGAAATGTCTGTCAACAGTAAAAAAAAAAATTTAAAAAATGCCTGTACTAACTTCTCAGGAGCTAGATTTGTCAGGATGAGAATTGCCAGCTGCCTTACCAGTGGAAATCCAGAAATAAAGCAATTTGCAGATGGCCAAGATAGGCCACATCATGGAATATACTAAAGAGAAAACACTGTGGAAAGCTGGTGGCCTGTCAGCTGCCTTTGCGGTGTTATTCCAAGTGCAAATGACATGTCAACACAGGGCCCTGCTAATGTAACATGACATCGGCTGATAGAAAAGATAATGACTAGGACTTTAAAAAAGGTTCATTACAGTGATATTTTAAACACTTAACTAGTCTGTAACTGCAAGTGCAGAAATTTAATCTTCACAGACCTCCCTCTTACTGCCTTTCCCAGCCCTATTTGAGTTTCTGTGTTTGTTCAGTTATGTATTGGTGAAACATCTCCTTTTAACAGCTGGAGCAAGTTCAAAACTGATTGAAGTTCTTAAAAAATGTTGTCCAAGGGCTTGATGGTGTGAAACTTCAGAATTCTGAAACAAATGCTGCCTATGTTTCCTCTTGCTTGTATTGATTTTTTCCCCTTGAAATGTAGGAAGTAGAGTTTGTGAATCTTATCCAAGCATCAGTCCACAAATCCAACTCTACATGATACTGCAGGAATGGGGAGAAGCATAACTGAAGCACAAGCTACTCATACATATTCTCTTCCTCCTTTTAAACATCTTGAATAGTTCATGGTACTCCAGAAGAGGATTTCTGGGTGGGGCGGAGCCTGGTAGGCGAAGGGGAAAGGACAGGCGAGGCAGGAGGGAGGTTGGTGCAAAGCAAACTCTGACAGAGACAATCCAACACTCCTGCTGGTGTGATTGCACCACCCAGACCTTCCTGCTGTCTCCTCTCTCTTGCTCTCCCTCCTAGTAAGCAACAGCAACCCATCTTCCAGGAAGCTTGTGTAGCTACTCTGCCCCACTCAGCAAGCTGATTCAGTGGTACTCACTCCTCTCATCCCTAAAATTGTTCTAAAGGAGGGGGCAGTGACGGCTGGTGGGTCCATGTCAGTGGGGCAGTGGAATCCACTCTGGGTTTCAGTCTGAACTTGAAAGTTAAGACTAAAACCCAGAGCGGATTCCCCTGCCCTGAGGACATGGACCACCAGCTGCCATTTGCAGGGGGTAAGTAGCATACAGTGCCTTGCAAAAGTACTCAGACCCTTGACCACTGCTCTCATATTACTGAATTACAAATGGTACATTGTAATTTCATTACGTATGATATTTTATTTTGAAACACTGAAACTCAAAATCAATTATTGTAAGGTGAGATTGGTTTTATGTTGGGAAATGTTTGTAAGAACCATAAAAAACTGAAACACCCCTCCCCCATATTCATATTTGGTAGAGCCAACTTTAGCTGCAATAACAGTTTTAAGTCTTTTGGGGTAGGTATGTACCAGCTTTGCATACAGTGTCGGAGGGTTTTTGGCCCATTCTTCTTGGCAGATTCGTTTCAGGTCGTTCATGTTGGTTAGATGTCACTTGTGGACCCCAACTTTCAAAGAGTGCCACAGATTCTCAATGGGATTGAGATCAGGACTTTGACTGGGGCACTGTAGGACATTCACCTTTTTGTTCTTGAGTCACTCCAGTGTTGCTTTGGCCTGGTGCTTGGGATCATTTTCCTGCTGAAAAGTGAATTTCCTCCCAAGCTTCAAGTTTTTAGTAGACCGAAGCAGGTTCTCTTGCACCATTTCCCTGTATTTTGCTCCATCCATTCTTTCTTCAATTTCAACAAGATGCCCAGTCCCTGCTGATGAGAAGCATCCCCACAGCATGATGCTGCCACCATCGTACTTCACTGGAGGGATGGTGTGTCTTGAGGCGTGGTCAGTGTTAGGTTTGTGCCACACATAGTGTTTTGTGTTTTGGCCAAAAAGCTCTATCTTGGTCTCATCTGACCAGAAAACCTTTTTCCACATTGTAGCTGGGGGACTCTCATGCTTTCTGGCAAACTCCAGACGTGTTTTCAGATGGTACTTTTTGAGTAATGGCTTCTTTCTTGGCACCCTCCCATACAGGCCAGTGTTATGCAGAGCTCTTGATATGGTTGACTGGTGCACCATTGCTCCACTCCCAGCCACTGAACTCTGTAGCTCATTCAAAGGGGTTGTTGGCCTCTCTGTGGCTTCTCTCACAAGTCTCCTTCTTGTTCGAGTGCGGAGTTTTGAGGGACTGCCTTTTCTTGGCAGTGCCTAAATTGTGTGATACAGCTTCCACTTCCTGATTATTGATCCAACTGTGCTCACTAGGATATCCAAACACTCGGCTATTATTTTGTATCCTTTTCCTACTCTATGCATTTGTATTACATTATCTCTCACTTCTGTAGAATGCTCTCTGGTCTTCATTTTCCTTCAGATCCACAGCCTAACCAATGATCCTTCAACAGTGGGGGTTTTACCCTGACAATGTGACAGCAACTTTAATGGTTCACAGATGGAGGCTAATGGTAAGGTAACTGTGCTCTTGATAGAGAATTTCTTTCATCTGTATAAACTGGGAGCTTCCAAAGCACAGGGGTTGAATACTTATGCAAGCAACATGTTTCAGTTTTTTATGTTTCTTAGGAAGCTACAGACCTGAACTTACAAGATCTGAACAAGGTGGTTCATGACATGCTATTGGAGGTTGCTGATTCATAGGGTTGCCATCAGTTGTCATCGACTGGAAGGCACACAACAACAAACAAACATTTCCCAGCATAAAACCAATGTCACCTTACAGTAATTGATTTTGAGTTTCAGTGCTTCAAAATAAAATATTATATAGAATGAAATTACAATGTACCATTTGTAATTCAGTAATATGAGAGCATTGGTCAGGGATCTGATTACTTTTGGAAGGCACTGTATTTTCTTAACCATGGATATTAAGTGGTATATAAATACCTTAAGTAAACAGATCACACATTTTTGCCTTTGGATACAGCAGAGAGTAGTCTTATGCTGATGTTCAAAGATTGTCAACATAGGAAACAGCTTTATACCAGGGTCAGACTACTTGTTCATGTAGCCCTGTATTATCTACTCTGACAGGCAGAGGCACTCTAGGATCTCAGGCAAAGAGAGGCCTTTCCCATCACCTGCAAACTCATCTCTTGAAAAGGAGATGCCAGGTATTGGATCTGGGACCTTTTGCATTAAAATCAAGTGCTTTTTCCACTGAGCTATAATTCTGTCCCATGTACTGTATGTGTGGGGTAGGTATCTTGATTGCAGGACAAGGCACCATTCCCTGCAGGCATTGCTCCTCCATCTATTGGAAGATATGTTTTCATATGTTGTATGAACTAGGGGTAGGCATTGGCTCTGTTTGTACCATGACTTACAAAGTAAATTAGGGTAAATTTTCCACATTATTTAGTCAGATTTTGCCATTATCAAGGTGATAACTAGTTCTGTGCACTTGGTGTTCTTATCAACAACTAAATGTCTTAGCATGCCAAAGGCACAAACGGCTTTCCTTAACAACCACAGTTGTCTTCAGGTGTTCTGTTTGAATGTGTGACGGAACAAGCAGGAATATGAGGAACAAGCCCTGCCCCCTCAGTGATCAGGGATCTAGATAGATCAGAGATCTAAAGATTAACATGGACCCTCTTCAGGCTTTGACCCTGAATCAATCAGGGTTTCCATCCCTGTGTTTTTAGCTTACACATGAATAAGGCAGCCTCTGTCAGACTAATGCTAATCATGCATTTGGCCAGAAAGTATGCATGTACGGATGTCCCATGTCACGTTGAATGCCTGAACAGGACTCATGTTAATCTCTAGATCCCTGATATTATTTTTTTAAGAAACATACAAATATTAATTTCATCTGCAATATATAAAGGTGATTACATTTGATTTGTATTGCATTTTAAATTTTTAGAAAAGCATTGCAAATCTCTAGATTATATATCAGTACATGCAGAGACATAGTCCTCTTTTATTGGCTTTTTAAGTAAGGGGGGCATTTTTGCACATGAAAGATTTTTCAGATTAAAAAACATGTGCTTCTGTAGAGCTTAGTGGTAATTTCTCTACACACAATTCCATTAGGCTTAGAGAAAACATCTCCAGAGAATACCTTGGAAATCTGTGGCATTTCATGTAATAAAATAATGTTATAATGAAATGCTAATGTTGTTTCTTTATGACTGCAGTGATAATTGTCCTGGTATTGTGCAAAGGACAGACTTAAACCCATAGACTTCAGGAACTTGTCTCAAAAACAGGTTTGACAACCAAGAAATGATTTTAAAAAATGGCTTGGTCTGATTTGGTTTTTGTTTGTGAACCAGTCCCTCGAAAGGTAATTCCCACACACCCCATCTGATCACCTTAGCCATTTCTTTAAAGCTGTGTATTTTAGGTGGATATATAGATCTTGCATTCCTTCCCCACAAACGTACTGGGCTCCACCTCCATTCCCAGGCCCCTGAATTGTTTATTTAAAGTGCTAGCATTGTCAATCCTGTCACGACACTTTCTGAGACACTACCTATGTGTGTGCTAGGAAAAACATAATAATGAAAGTAATGTGAACAGAAAAATACCCTTGTCTATTCCTGAGATGAATGTAGGGCAAGTCTCTAGGAGCAGGTCGAGTGATTGCACTGGTTAATTATCACCCAGGGAATAAATCACATTTCCGCTTCCCACATAATATTTCTCAAGCATTTGGCATCTGGATTATCACTAGTTCAATAACTGGGGAAATGCCTAGGGCTGTTGCATTTGTTTTCAATACTTTTGGCACATCTCACATGTAGGCCCACTGACAGGGCTGGACTTCCCCCATGAGACAAGGTGAGCTCTTTGTTTCAAGTGGTAGATCAGGAGAAGTGCCAGATTGGGATGAATGGTGGATTGGCACCTCCCTTCTTTCCACTGCCACCAGCTGCCCTGCAACCCACCTGCCCCCTCATCCATGCCTCATCTGTGGAGTGGCCAGTGGTTGCTGCTGAGAATTCTTAGAGTGCCACCAGTTGCCCAGCAGCACTACTACAAGCTTCCATTGGTCACCCATGCCTTGCTCTAAGGAAGGGACCTTCCTTAGGCAGAGGCATTGTGGGCAAAGTGGCTCCAACTGTACATCTTTAAAGTTTCAGGAAAGACACTTCTTCAGAGTAAGATACTGTGGGGTAAGGTAGCCCTGAAGGGCCTAGGAGTATCCATGCTGCTCTCGAATCTGTCTTTTGAAATTCACGCTTCTCCAAATTTTGTAGTGCAGTTCTCCAGCCAAGTAATGTGTACAAAACTGCATATACCAGGACAAAGTGTGCATATAAATGCATTATATTAGTGACAATAGCATACAAAATGCATTATATCAGGGGAAATCACATACAACATGTGGAGAAATTTGCACTAAAATGCCAGTGAATTTTCATGATGACTTACAAAAATGTGGAGAGCTGAACTTAAGATTGGAAAAATGAGAAAATGAGAAACTAGACCGACATATCAGTTCATCCCTAGATGGAGGTGGATGCATCAGGGGAGAAAGAAAGTTCTAATTGGATTCCAGTTTAGGGAAAGGCCATAGCTCGATGGTTACAGCAACTGCTTCCAGATTTAATCCCGACTGGCATCTCCAGGAAGGGCTGGGAAAGACTCCTGCCTGAAACCCCAGAGAGCTGCTGCCAGTCAGTATACACAATACTGGGCTAAATGGATGAATGGTTTGGCTAGGTATAAGGCAACTTCCAATGTTCCTAGATGATGGTAGCAGCAGCAAGTGCAGCAGCAACATGTCCACCTGCTTCTGCTTAGGTAGCACAATGTCTTATGCTGGCCCTGACCAAGGAGCCTGGGTGGAATGTCTGTGGACATATCAATCCTGCTATACATTAATAATATTTTATACTTCAATAAGATGAAGTAAAACCATATGCATTTCACAGATTTGGGAAGCAGCTTAATAAACTCTCCAATCTGAAGCTTTGAGGGGGGGTTGTGGGGGAAAAATCCTTTTTATCATCCACATTTCTCCAGGTGAAGCTGAATTTTGCTTATTTATTAATAGTGACTTTATGGGGAAGACAGCCTGTTTCCCAGCAATAAACTGCATGTTAACTAATCATTTTTGATGAGCAGCCTGGTGCTCAAGTACCCATTTTTGTAGCAAGCAGAACATGCAATCACTATATCTTTGGTACCCTTAATTGGCCAAAGAGGCAACAGCTGCCATTTTTGCCTTAATCAAAATATATGTTTCAAAAACTCTTGCATGAAAATCATAGGTAAAGTAGTAGGAACGTAATATTATTACTATGTCACTTTAATATACACACCCTACTTTTCCTTATAGCCACCCCATGCCAGCTCCATTACTTGCCTTTGATTGGATCTGCCACAGAAACTTGTCTGGCTATCGATTCTGCAGAGTGTGCCAGTTTAGTATCGCAAGGTCACTCATAATTACATCTCGACTCCCTTGCCCTCCCTTCTCCCACCCCCTTATTTTTTCCAATTCCTCAACCTGCTTGCTTTCATAAGGCAATGGCTCTGAGAAGCAGCCATACTGGCATGCTGCAAACTGGAATTTGACCTGTAATAAAAGCATTTTCATCTTTGAATTGGGCTGAGAAGGAACGGCTGAAGGATTTAAAACTCATTTTGGAGGCCTGGTTTTGTTTGCAGATGATGGTGGTGTGGCAGATATAATGAGCCATTCTGCTCAGACGTAATTTGTCCAAAAGTGGTAAAGTGTGTGTGTGTGTGCGTGCGTGCAGCCACACACATATCAGCATGTTGCAGCAGCTTTTAACAAACCCTGAGGGAGTGTGCAGTGTCAGGGCTGCAAGCTTCTTTTTTTGTTACCAACAGGGATGGCATTTGCAGTTCTATGCCCTCTAGTCACATTTACACCTAAATAACAGAGTCAGACATTATGCCTTTTCTCCTATCCTCTTCACAGAGTACAATAACCTTAGCACAGAGGGAGCAGAGGGGACATTTTCTTCCTTTACCCTCCAGTTACAGCTTGGGTCAGGTGAGACAGCAAGCAGTAGCTCTTCCTGCCAAATCCCTGCAGAATAATAGCATGGCACTGATCTTCTTACTCGATTTACGCCTTTAAACAAAGCCAAAGGAGGCTGAATTAAACAGGGCTCTCCTTTACACAGCTGCCCATCGCATCCAAGCACCCAAAATGTTCTTATTTCAAGAGAGCTACTACTTATTTTTCAGGTTCAGTACAAGACAGATGCCTACTGTGCCTCATATCACTGCAGTCAACAGCAGATGTTCCTCAATTGAGTGACATGGGCCCAGTGCTGAAAGTAACAAAGTCAATTTAGGCAGATTAAAAACTAGCCAACATAAAGAACCATTTGGATGGTGAAATTGTTCCTAGACTGTAGCATTACAGGCTGCAGGTGGAAAAGCTCCTGATTGTTACTTCATATTAAAAGGGGGGGGGAAGCCCTCATTCATAGAAGACCAGATATCAGAGTATATTTGTGGTTTGTTAAATGTCTGGGGTAAAAATGAAACTAACAAAGGGCAATGAAATCATACAAGATCCTTGCAAAACTACAGAAATGTGTCCCTGGGATCAGGAAATTTCAGATGTGGCATCTTCAAGCAGCAGCTAGGGCCCCAGCGCCCTGGCATGGTCCACCCTGACACCTGCCCTGAACCCTATTTATAGGGTGGCTACTTCCACAGCACCAATAAATGCATCACAAAAATGTGTAAATGCATCACAAAAAGGGGGAACACAGATTTGCATAAAATTTACCCATGCTAATTAATATTTATAAATGCAAATTTATTAAAAAATGCTATCATCTAAGAACAATATACCTCACCTCTATGGGGAAGCCAGTATCTAGAGATGTAGGGAAAGTGCCTTTAATCCAAGGCACACGTCAAACAGTTTTACCTAGTGATGGGCACAGCACCCCCCTAATGTGAGTTTATTCAGCTTTTCAGGGCTCCTTAGAAAATTTTCCCATGAGAGTCTGTAATGTTGGCAGAGCTTGCCATCAGTCCTTACAACCAGTCCTTCCTTTGCAAAACCTATCCTTGTGAAGGAATGATGGGTTTGCCCTTTAGTATGACAGAGTTGATTTTTAAGGTGTGGCTGTTCATGTATCAGAAAGTGCAGATGGGAAGGCTTAAAGTTATGGTAAAAGATTCCTCTTTAAGGTCTGAATGCTCAGGAAGCTACAGGCTCAGATGAGGCCTCTGTTGCTATCGAAAGCTCTCTTCTGCTCTTTGCAAGGATATGTTTTGGAAGGGAAAGGGCATTAGCAGACAACACAAGGAGTTCAGAGAGGGGTTCAGGGCTGAGTTGTTGAATTTGCCATCTTTTGTCTGACTATGAGAACTATATCATTAATATGACTGTGCCATCAACCCACAAGTGAGGACCAAAGAACAGTGCTTCAGATAAATGTAACTGTGCTTAGCCATATACTTTAAGTGAAGTAGAAAGTGTCCAGCATACCCATCTGCCTGAGATGCTAATTTCCTGTGTGTTTGGTTTTTTTTCAAACTCCATTGAAAGTTATTTAAACATATGACACCCCACTCCTCCAAGAACAGTTTTACGATTTGGTCATGGTTTTTAAAGAAAGTATGTTTGTGTAGATTGGCATCTGAGACAAAGCTGGCTTTGTTTTAAAACCTCATAGAATTCTTGAATTTCTTGCACTGAATGCCATGAAACTTGTCAGTCAATGTAGGGAAAGATATGCATCATATTGGCAGAGGTTTGTGGAGAAGTAAATAAAGCTGTAATCCTTTTATTTTGGGTAAGTCCAGCTGAACAATCGGGCTTACTTCTGAGTAAATACTCAAAGGATACGGATGCATGTTTGTCAAGGCAAGGTTCTTTTCAATTTATTATTATATTTCATCCGAAATGTTTGTGGCTAGAAACCACTCAAGAGCTAATTTAAAAGTGTCAGGGAACTGTTTATTTTCCATGTAACAATATTAATAGAGATGTTGGATAATTCAGCATTTTGAATTATATCAGGATTAGCAGTATAGTTGGGGGACAAGGCTATTTATAGGTATTGCAAATTATCTGCATTTTAATAAGGCCCATGGATTTAACTTCAGCCATGATAAACATATTCATATTTTGATGTTTGTGGTGTTTCAGTATTCTTTGATAGGAACTTTTTCAAGCCTCCTCAATGGAAAAAAACCAACGCCAACATATGTTAAAGAAATCTGACGTGGTATATGTTAGTGTTATAACAAAAATAGAAGTTAGGGGTTTTTCTTCATTAGTGACCCCTTATGTGTGTGTGGGGAGGAATGGGACTTAGGTGCAAAATGTAGTGGGATAGATGAGGGGGGCGAATGGCAAGGCTGCTAAAGAGCATATGAAACAAAGATAAGGGGGTTGCCAACGGCAGTCTCTCAAAATTCCAGATGTTACTATTGGCCCCGAAAAGCTGGCGATCCCTGGCTTAAATTGTATATATATGCTGAATTGTTCTTGCTTCTCCCCTTCCCCCTATCCCCCAGCCTTGTTCAATAAATCCCAGTCATTATTTTCACCAAATTCTATTCACTTACCCATTCTCAGTCAAAAAAATGGCTGTCTTGGGGGTGTGGCATAACACAAAGTGGCTGCTGCATCTAACCAAACAAAATAAGAGTGGGCCATAAAGTGATGTGACCATGCTGCGCCCCTCCCCCCCATCGGTCATCACATCTTTCGGAAACAAGCCATCTACATCAGCAGTTGCTGATGTCAGTCACAGAGAGCAGCTCTTGGTACCTCTCCTCTGTTCAGAATGGAAGGGAGGGGGAGTGTCAAATCATGGTATTCAATGAAAGATGGGCATGTTTAAGGGGGGGTGTTCAATGTAGGAGAGTTTGAGCCAGTGCAAACAGGAACTGAGCAGTAAGAGGAAATGGTCTCTTGTGCATTGTGGATTTTTGAGTGGATGTTTACTGAGATTTTTCACTGGCACCATAGGAGGTAATTGCAGGCACACTGGCACCTTTAGGCATCACGCTGGCAACTCATGATGTAATGTAAGCCTCAAAACAGGAAATTAGAAGTGGGTAGAATCCAAAGTTTTAGTTATCCACTCTCAGTTGTATCTCTGGCTCCACAGACCAAAGCTGGGATGCCACTGCAGGCCTCAGCCTCTGACATTCCGTGGCTGTGGACCTGCTGCTCAGTGGACGTTGTGGGAGGGCAGAAGACAGAAAGGACTGCTCTCTGTTCCACTATCTTGATATGGTGCTTTTTTACTATCTATCAAATTGTCACATTTGGCAGCTCCCAAAGGCCTAAAAGAGCTATGTTCCGGGCATTCTGTAGGGGGCTATACTTCAAAGGGTTACACAGCATATTCTGTGGTGTGCATTCAGTCTTTTCGATGTGTATCTTATCATGGTTTTTATGTTATGATTTATGTTCTGTTTTTTCTCTCCCAAAGTAGCTAGCATCAATTAAACAGCACAACAGTAACAAACATACAACCAGTGACGTTAGAAATGGTCTCAAATCATAGTAGTAAATGTACAGTATAAGTGCAGTAGTAGGACTGCAAAGAAAGGTTGCAATTGTAGAGTGCTGCTCAGGATTCCAGATGGCAGTCATGACCTCTTCAAGGATATTTTAGTTCATTCCCTCCCCTTCCCACATTTCCGTTTGTTTTTATTTCAACAGTGACAACAGCATTCTGTGGTCACTAAGATTGCACATTGGGCTGTTTTGCTTTCCCATAGGAATAATATATATGGTGGTTTGGGTTTTTATTTTGTATTTACATAAATCTTGGGATTCTTCCAAGCCTACTGGTATCTCCTTATGCATGGATGGTGTCATTTTGACTACTTAATGATCTATACTCAAACAATAAGTATATAGGGTTGTAGCTAATACCAGTTCTATTCAGAGTGGACCTACTGAAATTAATGGACACTGCTAACTTGGGTTAATAAATTTTGATCGGTTTATTGGACACAACGTGAAAAGTTTAGTTCCTCTTCTCTATAGCATGTGCTATCACTTCTCATTAATATTTGAAGGAAATGCAAACACATTATGGTGTGCAGAGTCAGGGTGCAATCACCAAGGAGGCTCTGCCTCATGTCTCAGCATGGCACATAACACTCATTGCTATATTTCTGACCCTCTGGCAGGTGATATGCACCAACATCTTGCTTCTTCTGATGGGCAATTCTTTTTCTAAGCCTGTGGAAACTGTCTGCCCCTGTCAAATGATGTCTGCACACATTGTATACAGAACTGCACATTTCATGCACAAAAACATGAAAAATTCTCCTGACAGTGTTACACCAAAAAGGCTCTTTGCATCTGGAGGAAATTCCAATAACACCAGATGGGAAACCAGAAAATATAAAACAACACCTTTATTGATTACCAATATCTTTTGCAAAAGAGAGACCAGATATTCGGCTAGTGCCAGAAAATCAGTCTAAAGCATTGTTACAAAGTGCCAGTGATATATGCTTTCCAAAAGCCCTCCTAACACACAGCCCCTCCCGTCTTTGTCAGCAACTTTCCCAAGCTTTCTTCATTGTAAACCAGCGCTTCTGTCCTTGAGCGTTCCTTGTGCTGTTCCTACCTCCCCCCCTTGACACGATACATTCCAGGCATTATCTACTTAAACAGTATCCAGTTACATGGGATAAACAAGTTAACAGCACATTCAGCCTTTACTGGCACCTTTAGAATTTTGTCTGTTTCTATGTTAAATCAGGTTAACACATTCTGTACTGTGTCAAATTAACACCCCATACTACAGTTCCCAAACTATATCTCATTTCATTACAACAGCATGGAAAAAAACTTTGGGAGGGAGCAAAAGGTTATTTGGAAGGAGATGATATTTGGGAAGGGATTATTTACTCCAGCAGCAGCTTCTACTTCTTCCTCACAGGGTTTAAAATGTGCTTCAGTGCATGTTTGGAACTTCACAGGGGGGAAACAGTTTAGGGAACGATTTAGAGTGGAGATAGAGTAGATGGGTTGAATGCCTCTCCCTGTCTGTTATTTCTCCACTCTCTCACACAAAGTTACTTTTATTTTATGTTTCAAAATCTAATGTATGTTTTAAAATGCTGTGTCAGAGCATTTGCATGTAATATGTCACCAATACTAGATCCTGGCTGTTTTGCACACATTTTTGCTTATGAACCTCCAATAATGCCTGGTATGCCAAACAGGAAC
Organism: Rhineura floridana; assembly: GCF_030035675.1. NCBI lineage: Eukaryota > Metazoa > Chordata > Lepidosauria > Squamata > Rhineuridae > Rhineura > Rhineura floridana. The sequence continues at coordinate 114,499,960 of NC_084480.1, forward strand.
TGTTCCCAAATGAATTCCATATAGAGTTAACCAATGAAAGCTCTACCTGTATTTGAAATCAACACACTGCCTTCTGCCACCAATCTGGAAAATGCTTATTCCTTTGTAAAGCAGGACCTAAAGATCCACTTTCTGGCAGTCTGTAAGTCTCCCGTGACCAGCCATTTAGAAATCACTGCTGTATAAAACCTCAGATTGACTTTTGGAAATAATTCATTACCTTGGAATTAAGAAACAGTGTGCACAGTCCCCTTAAATGTAGGATAGTTTCAGGGAGGGAAAGAAGATACCTGTATCTAAACACTCTGGAAGATGGTTTATTGATCCAAGTGCAGACAGGTTGCCTTCAGGTCAATGCACTGGAATAAACTTGGCATTTGTCCACAACTATGTTTGCGTTTCCATGTTTGATCTTTTAAGCTGATTTATAGAAAAAAAACAAGAAAGAAACGAAAATTTTGCAAGCAAACATTTTGAGAAATAGATGTTTCAGATATAATTTATTCTTTAAAAATCAATATATTGGGAGGAGGGAATAAGCCCTAGCATTTTAGAAAAACACAGAGAGGGGAATTTAAAGGTATATTTTGTTTTACAATTGTAAGTTGTTACTAATGTCATTTAGTTGAATCAAAGCACTTCTTTCAAGTTTAAAATTAAAAACCTTAATTACAAAATTCTGTAAAATAAATGTGCAATGATTTCTTGCTAGACAAATAATGATTTTTTTTTAAAAAAAGCAAAATATCTTTTTAATTTAAATGCTATTACAAGTCATGATTAAAGCTTAAGAGTTGCAGTAATCATAGGGAAATTATATAAATCCTTAATTAAAAAGTTTCAATGTTCATTACAGCTAGATGAGTTGGAAATGAAAAGGTCTTAAAGTTCGTTGCTCAAAATCTTTAATACAACCAAAAATGCTAATTCAGCTGCTTTTGCCTAAAGCTCATGTATTGAACAGGCAGCATGGGTGAACTTTGGGGGGTCTAAATGTACTTTACTAAGCTTTAGTGCTTCAGCGCAGAGCTCAGCATGGTTTATTATTCTGCTAAGTGGGAATTTCAAATTTGTAATAGCAGTCTGACACATCTAACCTGTGAGGTCTCCATTAACGTCATCCAGTCAGAAGAATGCTGAGGACAAAATAAGTTATCCTTCTACAATGAAGGAACTAATCCTTAAAACACGTTCCTCGGGATTCAGTGTTTTTCTCTTGTCAAGATTTAATGTAGCTTGTATGTCCTGTTTCCATTGAAATCAATGAACACAGCCATCACTTGTGAACATGAAGTAATCTATTGGACTAAGGCCCTGCTGAAACTTCCCCTACTTCTCTCCTTTCTCACAGATATGGTTCGAAACAATCTTTTAAGAGAAGCCACTTCTAGCAGAAAAACAGTTTAGTTACTCCATTCATCTCTATTATTCAAAGATTCATTCATGTTGTCATTCATTTTCACAAATGATTCAGAACTAATTCATTTATTATTGTTGCTACTACTTTTAGTTTCTCGTTGATTTCAATAGGAGACCTTCTGTTGGCCGTAACCTTAGTAATACATGTATCCAAATGCTATGAAAATTTCAGCAAATCCGCTAATCACAGCATCATATTTGATGGTAATCAGACAGATGAGAAAAGAGGCAATTTTAGAGGCATACATCCCATAAGCTTCCCATTGCTTTCAACAGAAGACCCAAGTACTTTTCTCTTGTTTGTAACTTATGTGTGTTACATCCTGTTGGCATAAAATTGGCAGGTATTCTATTACCTTTCAAAGGATCAAACCTGCCAAATTTCAGGTAGATAGACTAGGACAAATAGGTCTCATTTTATAGATCCCATTTCATATATGACTATTTCACTGAACTCTCTCTTCCTTTCTCCCTGTAAGCTTTCTGTGACCTGTACAAGCAGTTTCAGAGAGTTTCATCCCCCCCCCAATGGAAACTAATGAAAAATGAATCAAATGAATAAATAATGATTGGATTTTTCTTTTGGAATCCATTGTTTAAATTCTATTTCTTTTTTTAAAACAAAATAGTAACTAAAGCAAATGAAATGAATAGGTTTCGTTGGCTTTATTGGTCATTCCTTTCTTTCAAAATTAATACACACCGTTACTGTATTCTCAAACAAAAAGGTGCTACATTCTCAGCCCTGGTTTATAAGAATGTGAGAAGAGCCCTGCTAGACTAGGTCAAGGATGAGAAAGTGAGAGAAACTGAAAACTGACTGATTCTCCTGTCCCTACACAAAGCACAACAGCAGCATTTTCCCTTGTCAGGTTCTCTTGACACCAATCCATTCCAAACTGGCACTATGGAAGGATGCAGTGGTGTGAGCAGTGAGAGTGTGTTCAAATTACTTGGAGGGTTCTGGTGGGAGGGGAGCCTAAAGGTAAAAACAAATGATTATTTGATATATTACATACCACAGATGTGGGGAACCTTTGGCCTTTCCGAGGTTGCTGAACTACAACTCCCACCATCTCTGGCCATTGGCTATGCTTCCTGGGGCTGATGGGAGTCGTAGCTGAGCAACATCTGGAGGACCAAAGGTTCCCATGCCATCTGGGTGGCTGCTGATGCCCATTTTGTCATTTCTTTCTAGAAAGGGGTTTGAAGGGCAGTTTAAGCCCCACAACTGTGAGGATCATTTCCTATCTAGCTTCCCTGCTGATTATCTTGTGCAGTAATTTTGAATTATACTTAGAGCTCAAACTCTCCTGCATCTGTGCACAAGGCACACACATGGTGGCATCGACAGCCACCATGAATCGGTCTCACTCATAATCTTTTCCACTTTCCCTTTCTCAAGGAGAGGGATAGAGCCCAAATTTTAGAAAGAGGAAAAGGTAGCATGGAAATTTAAAGCACCTCATCCCCCTGTTTGCACACACATCTTTATCCACTATCCACAAAGAAAGTTCATTGGTTTATAGACACACTATCTGCAAAGGCTAAATTCCTGAAACCCCCATGGTACCCTGCTGCTTGCAGTTGGGAGAAGGGCTGGTAAAGCTAAGCAGGAAAAGAGACAAAAGAAGGTGATTATGTGTAAGGTGGTTTGGAGTGAATTTTAAAATAAAATAAAGAACCATAAGAAGGAAGAGCAGGAGTCTTGAGAAGTTGCCCGTCGACATTTAGCACCTGGGGAGAGTAAGCAGGCACACAGGTCCCCTGGTTACACTCTGTCCCTCTATGGTAGTTTTTTATTGTACTTCTATTTTAATTCTAATAATTATTTCTAAATTTACATCAATACATATTTGTTTGTTTATCTACTGCTGACTTGCCAGAAGGGCTTCTAAGTGGTTTACAAGGATAAAGTCCATTATAAAATCCATTTGTTGTTGTTATGTGCCTTCAAGTCGATTTCGACTTATGGCGACCCTATTAATCAGTTACCTCCAATAGCATCTGTTATAAACTGACCTGTTCAGATCTTGTAAGTTCAGGTCTGTGGCTTTATTTATGGAATCAATCCATCTCTTGTTTGGCCTTCCTCTTTTTCTACTTCCTTCTGTTTTTCCAAGCATTATTATCTTTTCTAATTAATCATGTCTTCTCATTATGTGTCCAAAGTATGATAACCTCAGTTTCATCATTTTAGCTTCAAGTGATAGTTCTGGGTTAATTTGTTCTAACACCCAGTTACTTGTCTTTTTCGCAATCCATGGTACGTGCAAAGCTCTCCTCTAACACCACATTTCAAATGAGTTGATTTTTCTCTTATCCACTTTTTTCACTGTCCAACTTTCACATCCATACATAGAGATCGGGAATACCATGGTCTGAATGATCCTGACATTAGTGTTCAGTGATACATCTTTGCATTTGAGGACCTTTTTTTAATTCTCTCATAGCTGCCCTCCACAGTGCTAGCCGCCTTCTAATTTCTTGACTATTGTCTCCATTTTGGTTAATGACTATGCCAAGATACTGATAATCCTTGACAAGTTCAATATCCTCACTGTCAACTTTAAAGTTATGTGAAACTTCTGTTGTCATTACTTTAGTCTTCTTGATGTTCAGCTGTAGTCCTGCTTTTGTGCTTTCCTGTTTAACTTTCATCAGCATTTGTTTCAAATCATTACTGGTTTCTGCTAGTAGTATGGTATCATCTGCATATCTTAAATTATTGATATTTCTCCCTCCAATTTTCACACCTCCTTCATCTTGGTCCAAACCCACTTTCCATATGATATGTTCTGCATATAGATTAAACAAATAGGGTGATAAAATACACCCCTGTCTCACACCCTTTCCGATTGGGAACTAATCAGTTTCTCCATATTCTGTCCTTACAATAGCCTTTGGCCAGAGTATAGGTTGTGCATCAGGAGAATCAGATGCTGTGGCACCCCCATTTCTTTTAAAGCATTCCATAGTTTTTCATGATCTCCACAATTAAAGGTAGAAAATCCATACATAATTAAAATACACAATACAACAATTTAATCAAAAAGTTAAAAACACCCATATTTAAATTATACAATAAAACAAGGCCATTATAAGCATAAGAATAAAAACAGTTAAAAGAGCAATTAAAGCAGTGGACCAGGAAGTTCAAGTTTGGGGGAATGCTTGCCTGAACATGTGTCTTCAAGAGCCAGTGGAATGCCAATACGGATAGGATTTCAGCAAATGTTATGCAAAGCAGTCTCCTCTTTTGTTTTCTTTTTTGGTGATGCAAATCCTCTTTTTCAGTGATGCATATGTAGCCACCGTAATATTTGCTTAAAAAAAAAGTTGCCAAGTATTCTTGGAAAATGCATGTGAAAATAATTCTTATCCATTAAAACAGTTATTGTCTAGTCACTTATTTCCTTGACTCCAGCCTTCAGGAAAGCTTTAATGGATATTACAGGGGGCACATTTCATACTGTAGAAGAATTACATTTCAGTTCAATTGGCGATTAAAGAATTAAACATTATATTCAAAGGCAGCTTTTAACTCCCACAAGATATGTGTATGTTTGTATTCATTCCGAACAATCCTTTCAAAAATACAGAATTAATTAATAATAATAGTAATAATAAATCAATCATGTTACTCCATGCTGTCTCACCCATATTCAATAAAAGGTAATAACATACTGCAGTATTCAAGCCAAATAGACTGAATACTTTCATGCCTCTTGTTCACATTCTCAGGTCTCACCAACTGAAAAACATCCCAAACTGGACTTAACAGTGCATTAGATACCTCTACTTGAGTGGCGGTAATTGTGGCATCAAGATCAGCATGGATGTAAATGCCATCCTTTAACCTCCTTGCAAATTTGTTACAGCAGAGCAAACTCAAAGAAGCTCCAACTAACTCCTTCACCCTTCAGAAAAGTTCTGGGCAGTTACACAAGGATACAATTGTGGCACAGAAGTATGCTTCCTACACTACTGCTGTTACTACATGATAGGCAGAATTACATGCTATTCAGCTGCATTCATGATGATACCTTTTGCCATCATCACTCTATCCATCATCCAACTTGTTTCACCTCCCGGAGGTCCCCTATAAACCAGGTGGCCATCTGGCATCCACAGAGCTGTAGAAGGCATGTAGGAGTGATCATGTCAGTGTTCCTTCTCATCTCACTAAAATCCTGCAGAACATTCAGGAATCCTTCAGCTTTTGGGGATGGACCGTCTTAATCAAATCCCCAACTGTGCAAAGGGTGGAGTTACTACTATCAGACCAAACCTTATGGTTGACCTATGGCAACAGGGTGATAGCAATCCCAGCCACCAAACCAGTCACCCAATGGACAAAAACAGATCCAGGGTCTACCCTGCCTCATGTGTCAGGCCAGAGATATGCTGAGACAGCCACATGGCATCACGGTGGCCATAAATCTTGAGCCAGTCCTGCCAAGGTGGCCCTAGCATGAATTATCTTGTCTGAAGGCCAGTTGCATAGTCTTTGCACGAGCTTGCATGGGCAATGGAGGGATCTGATAAAGGAAGGTCCCCAGTCGTGTAGAGGTGTCTACTTCAAGCAAATGTGAGCAGAAGCACCCTGCAGAGCTTCCGAAAGCAACACAGTCAAGAGAAAAGGTCAGGTTCCGAGATGGGGTGCTTGTGAGGATTTGGGGGGTCAGGCTTGCCTGTGCACCCATTCCCCTCTCCACACTTGGAGCCTTTGCATGTTCAGGTGAACACCCATTAATTGAATTCCAAAGATTTCAGGGGGAAATTAGTGCAATCCCCTTTTTATCAAGTCAACAAGAGCATGAAGAGATGGTGTTTGCATTTTTAACTTATCCTAGTGGCACATGTGAATAAAATCTGGGCCAGCACTTTAATACGGAGGTTTTATAAATGGAGAAGAAGCTGTCACTTAAAAAGCAAATAAAATAATGGTACACAATGGAGTCAGAGGAATTTGGCTGAAATATATAACTGGATTTTTTTAGACTTGCAGAAAGTGTGTGATAAACAATGAAACCCCAATACCATAAGGGCTGTGAAAAAAATGTTCTGGATTAACAAACAAGATGGTTAATTATATTGGAACAGTAAAGCAGCATATGCAAAATGGCTTCATTACCATGCTAGTTAGAGAAATATTTCCTGCCCAAGACTAGCATTAGCTAACAATTTAGCTACAATAAAAGAGTACAAAAGTCAAAGAATATAAACCTAATAAAGAAAGAATACCATATGTTGAAGAGAATGATTACACTTTTTAAATTATTTTCTAGTACTCCTTGAATGCAATTAAAATTGCTGTTAGGGTTTTTTTTTGCCTTCTTTACTTCCTCTGCAGTAAGTAAGCTGTAGGAAGTTCCAGTTTCAGCTTTATAAAATACCAGATTCTTTGCAAAGAAAATGTTTACAAGGGTGATTTCTAAATACCTGTTTCTTTTTTTCTTGCCAATTGGAAAACTCAGATTTCTGTCTCTTTCACAACCTACATTCTGTTTCCCTCCCCCAGCTGCTACCCAACAGGTGGAATATGTTTTATAGCTAGTAGCCTCTAGCCATCAAACTCATTAATATGCATTTCACTAACCATGTTCTAGTGACAATGCTCAATAACGAAACATCTTTAACTGTTAACTATACAAAAGGTTATGTCCTCACTTGAAAGCCACAGCACAATGTTTGTATCTTGCCATTCTTTCAAGACCTTGAGTTCATGAATATGGAATTGTCCTATTTTAGTACCAATTGATCAAGACAAAATATAAAATGATTAAACTCCTACCTGAAGGATATATTGAATTTGAAGTTGATATAAAATGTGTTTATTTTGAACCAAGTCCTACTGTCAACAGTTCAAAACAGATTTAAGCATTATTATGCCTATTAATCTGATTTTACATTAATAAATGTATGTACATTTTACACAGTGTGAGATTATAGCTACTGAGTTCAGTGGCACTTATATTCTAACAAGAATGCTTAGGACTGGAGTCTATATTAATTGGTTGAAGCAGGGATGAGGAGGGGGAAATAGAACAAACCAAAACAGACAAATCAACAACACAGAGAATCAACTGTCAGCAAAGGTACAGCCAGGTTGGTTCAATAAAGATGGGAAGAAATTGTCTTTTAGTGTCAGTATTGAAAGTATAGTAACTTAATTATGTAATTTGATCAACAGGAGGGAAGTGAATAAAAATAATCTAATATATAAAAACTGGGGGTTATATGAATGGGCAAGACAAAGTTAATAGGCACCATGAGTACATGTTTTCACATTATATTTGGAATATGGAAAGCTTACAGCTATTTGCTACATTCTATCGCCTGGTCTTTAAAAGTAGCTTCTCTGCCCGCCTTATTTATCTTGCCACAAACAAACTCATACAGTTCTAAGTTCTTTCCACAATGAGTCTGAAGATGGTAATATGTTACTTAGTAAAGGACACTGTTCTGCTAGCATGTAATCATTTTTATTCATTTATAAAGATCTGTACAACTTCATTTGATTTTTCTTGCTGTAGTCATATTTACAGGTGAACTAAAAAAACCATTAACTTGAATTATCAGCAAAAAGTTAGGCAGGATCCACCTTTGACTCCTCCAATTTTAAGTTAAATCATGCCTCCTGTAGCCTTATTTTTCTAAAGAAAAAACAGTTATTTGATAAAATTATCAAAACATACTACAGTTCAAATGCTCCATAGAAAAGTCACCTTTCTGTAAGATAAAGTACATTTGCAATATTAAGCTCTGTGAGGGTTTAAACCATTCAATATTATCATGACCGATTTACAAATAGTTCTTTATAACAACTACCAGGCTCCATAATTCATTAACACTTTCAAAGGCATTTGGAGATTTACAGAATGCTGTCAATTTAATAAAACAAAGTTGTCCAGTCATTCTTGTTTCAAAGGTGTTTCCTTTCATTCCCAATGATGTAGCCTTTTGCAAATGACGGTACAAGGCGGTATTATAAGTGCCAAGAAAGTGTGCACCCTCTGTTCCCCCTGAAATTTTAGCATTGGTTACTGAACATTCTTTCAGATATACGTGGAACTCAAAGTGGATCATAAGATGACAGAAGTGGCAAATGCCTGTGATGCTCCATCTATTCCTTTTCTGAGGGCTCTAAGGATATGCATATTTTTAATATACAATAAGAACTGTAAGCCTAACACAAATCTGTGCATTCCAAATTTTTCCAGTGAATATGTTTAACAGAATTTTCAATTATTTTGTCGTAGAAGAATTGCTAATCTTTCTTCCTTCCCTCTAAAAGGCCTCTATTTTTTGTTTTTATTTTTTGTGGATACCCCTAGGGATTTTAGTAGTAGTTAAGGACACGTTAACATTTTCCATGAAGAGCTCTAGTGCAGCTGGAATAATATTTATACACCAAGCATGTAGCAGGATGTGATGTGCAGGAGCAAGTATGCCAAGGCCATAGCATATTTAAAATGGCTACTTATTTTATTGGTTGCAGCTCACAGAGTTTGGCATGGCATACAGCAGGGATCCAGTCACTGGGCAGCCAGATTGCTGGCTGATGTCGCCATCTCAACCCAAGTGCTGAGCTAGAGTTGAAGGGAATTATTTGATTCTCAGGTCCACTGCTATGGGCCCCTCGTGGTAGTATAGGAGCCATGCCAAGCTCCTATGCTGTGGCTGAGGCCTTGAAACAACACCTCGGCACCCCATAAGGGAATCTGACCACCCTCCCAGTGAGATGTAGAGTGCTTACACCTACTTACTGTAACTATGGATCTGGCCCAATTTCCCCAATGCATGCAACACAAAGTTGTGACAAATCTTAGCATAAACAACAGTAGATCAATGATGATTCTGTGGGGAAGGAAACCCCCCACAGCACTGGACTCAATGGCAAATGTGGGTAAAATGCCCTCTCTGCCCTGTCAGCCAGTGGCTAACCTCCATCCACAGCAAAAATAACAACACTATGAAATAGGGAAGGAGCTTGGAGAAGTCAACGAAGGCCGGAAGCTGAAGCGACAAGCTAGACATGTATTTAAGGCCCAGAAACATACAAGAGGGGAAATGTTCTCACTCTAGTCTGCTCCAGCCTCAGCCCCCTGGAGCCCAACAGGCAACAGACAGGCTCCTCAGGTGGGGTCTGCCTGGGCTGTTGGAAGTGCAACACCAGGGATCATTCAGTTTGTAACTTAAGGGTTACTTTTGTAGTGTTAGGGCTCAGCCACATGGCGATTTGGTGTGTCTGGTGCTACTTGTATCTCCTTGTAATTTGCATAGTTCATATGATGTTGCAGGCAATCAGGAGCTATCACACAGTTTTCCCCTTTGAATCAGTATTAACCCAATCTGCTGATAATGCAAAAAGGAAAGGATAAACAGTCTCAGCTGCACTGTGCTCCTCCTTGTAGGTGCTTTGCTTTGGTTTTTTTTAGTGGGTGGGCTCTCTTATGCCTCATCACCTGCTCCCTCTCTCTCTGCTGTCTGCAAAAGCTGCAGCAGCCGCTTTGCCTTTCACTCACTCCCCCCATCCAGAGGGAGTAAACATGTAAAATTAGAGGGTGGAGCCACAAGGAAACAGCAACACTAATCCTTCCCAGAGGAACGCCTACTTGTGTGAATGGAAAACAGCAGATTAGGCACTACCATTGAGCAAGAAGTGTGGACCTTGAAAATCCATTGTGATGATAAAAGCAGCGTATTTAGTACAAAGTTAGGCTCCCGTGTGGATAAACCCTTAAAGTCATCTAGCCGGAGTAGGATGGGGTGGTGGCATTGCTTAGCAACCTGGTAGAACAGCATGATCTTCAGTGAGGTAGCACCCCTATGGCTCTGACTGGCTATGCAGATCTGAGGGAGTTTTCCTCTGTATGTTTGGTTGTATGCCTCCCTGGTATGTACGATGCCTGAACTGAAAGACAAAAGCTCACTGTTCTTTTCTCCTGAAATTTATACATTGTTTTTATTCAGTTTGCTCAATAAAATGTTATTGGGACTTTTTTGTCTGAACTCTAACTGCATGTGTTAGGCTGTTCATACTTTTTTCTTTTCTCTTCTCTTCCCACCATTGCGACTTAATGATCTCAAAGCAGCATTTCTTCTCAAATATAACTTGTACTAATTGTTCTAAGTGGATGTTTTGTAATTCCTTTGGCAAATAGTGGATGAGTGAAAGAGAATATATTATTATTATTATTAATATTATTATTATTATTATTAAACCTTCCTCTTTTCCAAAGCATTTTAATTTAAGTTAACCTGATTTTCATATCTGTTGTACTGATTTTAGATTGTTCTTATTTTATATGTTCTTATTGTATTATATTGTGTATTTTATTGTATTCTCTGTGTTCACCGCCCAGAGAGCTATTGCTAGTTGGGCAGTATAAAAGTCTAATAAATAATAATAATAATAATAATAATTGTTGTTGTTGTTGTTGTTGTTGTCTTTATTTATACCCCACCATTTTTCCAAAACTGGAATTCACGGCGTCTTCCAGATAAAAATACATATAATTAAAAACATACAAAGTCTACATTAAAATAAAATTAAACTATTTCCAATATTAAAACCATACACACATATAGCTAAAAGAGTTCAAAACTAGTTTAAAAGTAATATAATAGACATTAGCAATGCAACACCCTTCACACCCTATCCTTAACAGCCTTCAATTCCAAAGGCTTGTTGGAATAAGGTCTTTGCTTGTCGGCGGAAGGACTGCAAGGAGGGGGCCATCCTTGCTTCCCTAGGAAGGGAATTCCAAAGCCTAGGGGCAGCCACCGAGAAGGCCCTCTCACGCATCCCCACTAGTCATACTTGAGAAGATGTGGGTATTGAGAGAAGGGCCTCTCCTGAGGATCTCAGGGCCCGGGCAGGCTCATACAGGGAGATACGGTCTGATAAATAGCCTGGACCTAAGCCATATAGGGCTTTATAGGTCATCACCAGCACTTTGAATTGTGTCCGGGAACAGACTGGCAACCAGTGGAGCTTTTTTAACAGGGGGATAGTATGGTCTCTGTAACCAGCCCCAGTTAACATTCTGGCTGCAGCACATTGTACCAACTGAAGTTTCTGAACAGTCTTCAGAGGCAGCCCCACGTAGAGTGTGTTACAGTAATCTAAACGGGATGTAACTAAGGCATGTGTCACCATGGCCAGATCAGACGGCTCAAGGAACGGGCGCAGTTGATGCACTAATCTTAACTGTGCAACAGCACTCCTGGCCACCGCAGAAACCTGGGACTCCAAATTTAACGCTGAGTCCAGGAGCACACCCAAACTGTGAACCTGTGTCTTCAGGGGGAGTGTAACCCCATCCAGCACAGGCTGTATCCCTATTCCCTGATTCGCCTTATGACTTACCAGGAGCACCTCTGTCTTGTCTGGATTAAGCTTCAATTTGTTCACCCTCATCCAGTCTACCACTGACGCCAGACATTGGTTTAAAACTGAGACAGCTTCCTTGGAATTAGGTGGAAAGGAGAAATAGAGTTGGGTGTCATCAGCATACTGATGGCACCGAACCCCAAACCCCCGGACAACCTCTCCCAGAGGTTTCATGTAGATGTTAAATAGCATAGGGGACAAAACTGAGCCCTGAGGGACCCCACAGGCCAATGGCCAAAGGGTCGAACAGGAACCCCCCAGCACCACTTTCTGGGTTCGTCCCTCCAGGAAGGAATGGAGCCACTGCAAAACAGTGCCCCCAAGTTCCATCCCAGCAAGGCGGTCCAGAAGAATACCATGGTCGATGGTATCGAAAGCCGCTGAGAGGTCCAGCAGAACCAACAGGGACACACTCCCCCTGTCCAGTTCTCTGCGTAGGTTGTCCACCAAGGTGACCAAAGCCATCTCCGTCCCATAACCAGGCCTGAAACCAGACTGAAATGGATCCAGATAATCTGTTTCATCCAAGAATCCCTGGAGCTGGGAGGCCACCACACGCTCTATTACCTTACCCAAAAATGGAATATTGGACACTGGCCGGTAATTATCCATTATGGAGGGGTCCAGGGAGGGCTTTTTTTTAACAAAGGCCTTACAACTGCCTCCTTTAGGCAACCTGGGACTCTGCCTTGGTGTAAAGAGGCATTAACCACTCCACCCACTCAGCCACTTGAGCTGTGCAAAGTGAACCGAGAGACAGCAATGGCTTGCCATTCTCATATTGTTCTTCTGTTTGTCGTATGTACAAGATTTTTCAGCTTCTGGAAGGAAGTTAGAAATTGGAGACACTTTTTGTTCTGAAAAAGAGCAGCTTTGCACTATAAAGAGGGTTTAGAAGGAAGTACCATTTACGAAATTGGATGTATTTATTTCATTTTGTTTTTGTTTTTTGAGAAAGGAAAATTGTTTTTACAACGTATAGAATCTGTAAGCAAAACTCATACAGCTGGCAAGAATTCTCAAAGCACTTAATCCCAGGTCATTGATTTCAGTGAGATAACTCCAAGAGCAAGTATGTGATCAGAACATAACTTGTTTCAGAAGTGCAATGGTAATCAGCATTGGTACAAAAAAACCCACAAAAACAAGACCCCACATTTTAATCAGAAATCTGTTAAGAAATTTTCATTACATATAATTACTTTCTTATAACCACACCAATCATTACCCCCTACTTTTTTATTGCCATTAATATACCCTTGCTTACCATTCACCTTCTCTGCTCTCATTAAGAAATCTCTTGTTTAAAACTTACAGGGCAAAAATGATTTGTGACTCTCAGTATTGAAAGGGACTGCAACACACATTAATGCATTTGTCACCAGCAGGCACACATTTCAACAGTAGCAACAAAATAAGCACTCGTTGTTAGCATTTAAATAATATTTTCTTTCTCATGAACAAAAAAATGGGATGAGATATCCTTCCATTTTTCAAGATGCACGTGTGCATTTTATTTGAATAGCAAAGAACCATGCTTGTTTGCTTTACTAGTGTGTAATGGATGGGATTTAAAATCACATTATATTCAGGACAATCTAGTTTGTCAAAACCTTCATATTTGGCATCTTTCATTATGCAAGAATACCTTCAGTGTCTTGTGTTGCTGTATATATACTTGGGATGATCTCAAGTTTCACATAGGGAGTTGTTTGCTTAGATGTTCCCCATGTTTAATTTGTACTCCATGTAGACAACCATATCAAAAAGAATGCCAATTTTGTGTCTGTACTAGCCTTAGATCATGCTCTCTTCCACAGATTCAGTTTGAGACCTGGAAATGATGACTTCACTCTATTACAAAGTGTTTTATGAGGCAAAAAAAATCCATGTATTTTATATATCTATATGAAACTGCTGAAAGAGGTCATCAGGAGATTTAGGGTACAGTGTGCAGATGATACCCAGCTCTATTTCTCTTTGTCATCATTTTAAATGAGACTTTGTAGGTGCTGGACCACTGCCTAGATACAGTGATGGGCAGGATGAGGGCTAATTAGGGGTGGGAGAGAATATCTGCTAAATCAGATTTAGTACCAGATTCCAACTGAATTTGACAGTCCACTATCTTTTTGGACTGGCACTGATTTCTTGCAGCAGGCTGTGGCTGTAATCAGCATGGATTTTTTGCGGTGGCCCACAGCTGTAATCAGCATGGATTCCCCCCCCCCCAATTTTACATAATTACATAATTTCCTCTAAATTGATGCATTCGTAAGAGTGTGTAGGTGTGATAAATAGGAAAAAGGAAACCATGTGGAACACTGTGATCATTTATAGAAGCATTTACATTAAAAATTACACAATTCTTTTATAACAAAAAAACCCCAAAAGAGTGGATCGAATCGGCAAGTGCCAAAGCAAGTGAGAACAAAAAAAGGGCGGGTTGGGATTGTACAACAGACTATCGCAATACAAGCAGATTGGAACTAGGCAGAGAACCCCATCCGTAGGGCTAATAAACTGAAATGTAATCCTGACAAGACAGAGGTGCTGTGGGTCAAGGATTCTCAGGTCTGATAACTGGGAACTTGGCCTGTTCTGGATGAGTTCTATAGCTTAGTGGTACTGCAGTGTTCTTACTGGAAGCTCAGGTGGTATCAGTGGCACCGAGTGCCTTTTCCCAGGTGCAGCTGATTGACCAGCTGCAGCCATTGCTAAACTGAGGTAACCCTAGCCACACAAATCCATGATAACCTTGGTAACCTCCTAATTAGACTACTGTAAGGCATTTTATGTGAGGCTACCCTTGAAGGTGCTTTGGAAACTGCAGCTGGTGCAAAATGCCACTGCCAGAATCCTGACTGGGGCAATGAGACAGAACCATATAACACCAGTTTTGAAGGCTTTATACTGGCTGCCTAATGTTATTGGGCCTAAATCAAAATGCTGACTTTAATGTATAAAGCTCTGAATAGCTTCAAGCCTAGATACTTAGGTATTGCCTCTCCTGGTATCAGCCTACCTAGGAACCAACATCTGCAGAAGATGCCCCGCTCATGGTCTCAATGATGGGCAAAGTGTATTATGTGAGAACTCAAGCCAGGACCTAGTATAGTTGGCATTATCCATATTCAATTTTCACCAAGGAATAAATGCATACCTTTTGACCCAGGGTTTTGCTGGGGACTGCTGGGATACGAATGGAATTTTCTGAAAAATCTCAATGTTGAGTTTATCTGCATGAATTTTTTTTACAATTCCCTTCTTGCTCCTTGACCTCAGTGAGAAATCAGGGTATTTGTTTTTTCCCCTACAAGCTCCACAAAAAATACAAACAATTATCATACATTATATGCATTAATATACCCAGCATTTAAACAGATACATGTATATAACTTTATAAAAATAATACCACTTTTAAAGTTCTGCTGCAGAAATATAGTACTACACATAGCTTCACTTCTTTCTGTGTATTATTTTTGTGTATATTTTTGCATGTAACTTAAAAAAAAAATAGAAACAACCACAATACATGAGCAACTCAGACATAAGTGGATGCTTGATGCTAGAGGCAATCTGATGAAGGCAAAGCTTGGTTGGCTTGGAACCAGCAAATTTCACATAGAAATAGATTCCTTCTCCATCCCTACCCTCTCTGGGATAATGAATTTGATGAAGAGTAAAATATACATACATCTAACCAATTTCACTCTCTTTCCATCAAAAGATTTGCACGAGTCTCAGAATTCATGTACATAGGCAGCCCTTAGAGCCCCAGAGTGTGCCCTTACTTCAAGGTTACCTTTGAGCTGGGTACTTAACTTCCCAGGACGAGAAGGATCCTTCTTATCAGACTCTATTGGTGTCATTATAAATGTCCCCCTAGACCTTTGCTCACCACAGGGCTTCCTGCCTAGAGATCTCCCCCCACAAGAGTTTAAGCCCTTTAGTTTTATTGTAGATGATGTGCAACGTTGCCTCCCTCCTTACCCTGTCTCTTTATTGTTCCTTTAAGGTCCTTAATATGGTAGTGCTCTGAGCCAATTAAACCTGCTGCTCTAATCAGCTGCCTGTTATGCACCTGTAGTGCATGCTAGAGTATCGCCTTCCCCTTGCTGTTGCTGCAACAAACCAATTCCATCCCACCCATGCTTACATGCAGGCAGACTGCAAGAAGGATGCCACAGAGATCGGCAGCAACTGGTTCCATCCATCACCTTTCCTCACATGGGGATTTTATGGCTTCTCTTCAGCCGCATTAGGTCTTAGACATTGCTGGTACTAGTGAGCAAGATACAATGATTGTGTGGAAGGTATGCAAGAACAGAGTGTCAGGATCTATTTTCTTTGACAACTTTACCCCGGACTTGCTTTTCACCTAAATGCTGGGAAAATCCAGAACTTTAGAACCTCGCAGCTTCTGATTGACTAGCAAGAATTTAGGATGCCTGGCTGCTCAAATTAAAGTGTCTTTGCAAACCAAATCCACTGTGTGTTTTCATCAGCTAGTCTTCTTTGGAGGCTGCAGTTTGTTAACTGTCTGCTGAACACCAGTGATCACTCCTGGTGACTGAAATGTGTTGCTGACTGAATTGTGGGCTGCATTAGTGCTTGGAACTAGTATGTTCTCCAGGCTGCACAGTAGGAACACAGCAGGTGCAAGGTAAAGGCAATAATAAAAAATTGAGCAGACCTTAAGTGCTATGATTATTACTGTGGACCAGTTTTTATCTGCCCTTTAGAAAGTGTGCTTCTTGCTTCAGGAAGTATTGATGGCTACATTAGTTTCCTATTTTCTTTCCTGGTGGTGGGAGAAACAACATACTGTAAAGAAAAGATTGTATGTGCCTGATGGAGAAATTGGAGACAGATATAGATTTCTCACCTAAGAATGCCAACATAAATGCTAAGAATAGTTAAACTTCTACCAAGTAAGCTTGTATAGAGATACCACTGTTCAGATCACTAGAGAGGCAATATATTGTACTAAGTGCATGTCATAGTGGGGACTGGTGACTGAACTGCATACGTCTAGTATTGCATCACATGCTTGCTGACCGCATAACTGTGAGCAACTGGCAAGACAAATGGCATAAAAATCTGCATGTTGGAGCAGTCTGGTCCTCCGTCTTGCAATCTCCTTAAAATCTATATAAGTTAGTACTGCACTGAATTTTAAGAGGTTGATTTTTACTTGAAAAGTTGCAGCTTAAAATGTTTAATTTTATTAATATCTCTATTTTAATATATTAAAATATTTTTCACACCTGTTTACAGCCATTGTCCCCCTGATCTACTGGTGTTCAGATACCATATCTTTTTTACCAGAAGGGCTTCTTTGTTTTTGTACGATCCTAGACAATCAGTGGTCATGTAGTGAGTATGATGATACCATGGAACCACATAGCCAGCCAGGCTTGGCTATATGAAAGTACAATGTTACCCGTAGTTGTTGCCAGTCATTGTTGTCCAGCCAACTAGATCAACACTCCTTCTGTTTTCATTCTGTACTGGTAATCTCAATGCCTGCTAATTCTTCCTAACAAGATTTTTATCCTGATCCTACTCAAGTTAGGTGTAGGCTGTGCAAGACTGGGTATGGCAGAATGTGGATCAGGATACAGATGCACATTCAGATGGGTACCCAGAAACAGTTTTAGTACATACACAGTTCATTATTTTAATGGGATGAGCATTCACAAAGGAATTGGAAGAAAAATCATCAAATGGAGGTAATGAACCATTACCAAATCGACTGAAGAATATGAAATCTAGTAGATAAATTTATGTATTCTACAATGTGAATGGAATTTTCAGATCGGTCTAGCAGCTCTACTCATGTAGATAGGGCTAGCTGTTCTACGTCACATTGGAAGGATTTCATCTTGCTGTTTGAAATGGAACACTTGCCAGCCAGAACTTCAGTTGGTGCAGATTGCTTGGCTTGAAGTGACTTCATTGCTACTTCTTCTCCTAGTTCCTGCCTTTAATTTTATAAGACATGACAGAGACTTTATTATGAACTCACCCAGTTCTCCCCACTAATAATTTTAGAGGGATATGTTGTGTAGTCACTTGAAGGCTGCCTTTTTAACTGATGCTGCAAGGGGAAATACAGTATGATTATCCTGTCACAGATCCATGAAGAAATAATAAAGACATTACTATTAAGAGATAAATAACTAATGTCACAAAAATGTATTTTAAAAATAGAAATTGAAAGGGGCAGTCTTCTATTCATAAAACCAAATTGTTTAGGCAAATGTGATTGGAAAAATGATTTTTTAAAAAAAACACAAAGTAGTTTTCTTGCAATTACTAACAAATTGGCTAACAAATGCAATGTTGGAAAAATATATATTTTGTTAACCCAAGACTTTAAAAATTCCATTCTGTTTATTTAGAAGATGACTTTTTTTTACCTAAATAAAATCTGCATTAATGGAGCTAATTAAAAACTGAACCAGTGCTCCCAATGAACTGCCAATACAGCAAAAAAAAAAAGGGGGGGGTTTCCAAAAGATAATTAGTGCTCACATATCCTGAGGAACTGTATTGATACTATGAGATTTACTTTGATTCTGATTAGCTATATACTTTTAAAACCTGAGAACATGTCCAGTCAATGAAATACATATTTTCATACACGTTTAAATGATGGGTTTCTAAGGAAATGCAGAGTCAAGATGCTGATGCTGCAGAAAACAAAGTATTCATATAATTCTTTCATGAAGAAGACTATGGGATTGTTGTGAGAATCTGTGTGACAGTGCATAGTGGTGACTGGTGAAGGAGACCTGGGACTTGTTGCCATATGACAATAGCTTGTGTTCATTTTGTAATGGATGAAAAATCAAAATGAATGGAGCCATTTATTTACAAAATAAATACCGAGTAAAGAATGAGTTCTGAATGGCAATATAGTCACTATTTGCTCACTTCAAGTGTCAGTAAAGCAGCTAGGTGTACCACTAAATGCAATGGAACTTAAAATGAATGAAATAATTATAAGTGAAGGACAAGACAACTTCTGTTTTAATGAATGAATAATGATATAATGAGGTTTTTAATAATTAAAAACTAATACAATAACAAATTAAATAGAACCAGACAAATCCAGTTATCAGCTCAGGAGTGTACCAGACTATCGCATGTGTTTTAAATGCATGTATTGTTGGTTTGCAGGACTGGGCTTAATAATGAATTGATCGTGTTATAATTTGGAATCTCCTTATACAATTGAAACAAATTTTATTAGGTTTTTTATTGTAACTAGAAGAATTTTACTATTTACATTGTGTATTAAGCTTCTTCATATTACAACAAAGACACAATCCTCTCCCTCCCCAACACATATCTATATACAGTATGTGTACATATTTCATAACCTTCACCCCAAGCCATATCATTATATACAAATACTTTAAACAAAGAAATGGGAGTAGGTTCCAAAGGCGTTGCCTCCATGAAACATATCAGACTGCCTTTTACCCAGTCAGACTATTGGTCCATCTAGTCTAGCATTGTCTATTCTGATTGGCAATGGTCCTCGAGGTCATGGGTAGAGGTGTTTCCTTGCCCTCCTACCTGAAATCCATTAATTGGAGCAACCACAGATTGAATATGGGAACACCTCTGTCCTTCAGGAACAATTGTGTGCAATGACACTAACTGTGGAAAAAAATCACAATTTGTGTACCTTGAATTAATAGTCAAACTCTTCTGTGTTGCCTAAAGGATTAAAGGTTCAAAACTGAGAGACGTGAGTGCAAGATATAAATGCATATACTGAGCTAATTGTATTCCACCGCAAAATACTGATGGCCAAAGTTTGATTAACCAGACCTTTCCATGGTATGTGAAAATTAGGTCGTACCAGGAAAACACCACCAGGAGTATTGCCTTTTCAGTTATTTTGCTTGATATTTGTTAAAGTTTGGGTAGTTCAGAGCTATTTCGTGGCATTGCTAGAAGGGTATATATTGATGTTAAACAGAAAATGAATTAGGCTACTCCTTCAATTTCATTCTGTGGCTTTCAGCTAGACTTAATAATGCTTACATTTAACATTCAAATCACCAATCCATAATAGTTTCTAGTCACAAAGATTTTTATGCTACATTACACAATGCATAACTTTTACTAAGAATAAAGCTGAGTAGATCTTCACGCTCCTTCTAATAGCCCTTCAAAAATATTGCTACATTGAATCCATTTCCTCTGCCCCATTAATTAATGCTACATTTGTTTTTACTTGAATTATTTAATAACATCCCCTCCTCCCCCAACAAATCAAGTAGCCTTGTTGAAAGTGACACTTTATTTTCTGCTTGACTACTTGCTGTGTGAGCCAGAGCAATTTAAGTAAAGGGTTTCGGTGTAACACTGGGCCCCCAAGAGAATACTAAATGTGCCTCTTTCATTAAGGAATCAAAAAGTAAACTGTGGTAATAAACAGGAAAGTAATTTCAAAGTAAGTTCAAGCAGAGTGAACACAGAACATATAAGAAAGGGGCACTTGAACAATATTCATGTGTTGTCTTGTTTGAACTACTGTTGCTCTTTTACATCTCTTTAGTGCTCCACTAAACAGTACATGACCTCATCTAAAAGAAGCTCATTTTGGTTCAGATGCATCACTTCGTAGAACTCAGTGCTTCAAAAGGGAGGTGGTGGTGGTGGTGGTGTGTATATGTATATGTATGTATGCAGGGAGGGTGTTTAAACACGAAGCATGACTTTTGAGGGTTTGTGACCAAATTCACAGCCACAGTGATGCTCTCCAGGAAAAGGCACCAGGAAGATATCTAAGCAAGAAAATAGCATGCTTGGAAATAACTAAGACAATGTTATTTTTAGGCTGCAATCCTATATGCACTTACATGAAGTCCCATTGAACTCAGTGGGTAGACATGGATTGTGTACAGTGTACAGTGTACTGTGAAGCACTTGCTTCCCTATTCCTTGCCGCAACAAACTGCTCAAACTCTCAGTTGACCTCTTACTTGCAAAGTACTGCAAAGGTCACTCTGGCCTTTGTCACCAGCCCGGGGACCAAGGGCCACTGGATGATGACCATGGCAAAAGATGGCCTGCCTGCCTGAGCCCTTCGCAAGAGAATGAGCTGCCTTCTCCTCCATCCAAACAATTTCTTTTGGTTTTATTTTTCCACTATGATTGCAGTGACTAAGGGAAAGGCACTTAAACATAACTCTTAAAAACAATACTTTGGGACCATGAAATCAAAATATAACAAATATGGATCCAGTATAACAGCTGGTATAGCACAGTGGGGAGGACAGCCTGGCTGGGAGTTCAGAGTCTGTGAGTTCAAATCCCCGCTCGTGTCTCCTGGGTGTCAAGAGTCAGCTAAATATCACCCCCACAGTGAGTGGCTCAGGGGTTACGTGCGCTGCCACCTGAGCAGCCGTGGGCAAGCTGTATAGTCCCAAGGATCCCAGTTGCCTCCCAGCTGGCAGTTGCGGACAAGGAAGGGGCTGGCTTGTGCAGCTGTGGCAAGCTGAGCAGGCCCTAGCCAGCTGGGGAGGACTAGCCTCAGAGGGAGGCAATGGTAAACCCCTTCTGAATACCGCTTACCATGAAATCCCTAAGGAAGTCCATTTCCATTTCCCTTTTCTCCCATGAGCCATTAGTTAGCCTCTGGTAATAGTTTAACCTTGCACAGAGGTCTCACATCTACTTGAGCATGCTTGCAACACAAATGGACCTGGAAAGCACACATACACACTCTCTCTCTCTCACTCACTCACTCCCTCTCCCTGAAAATAACCCCCTGAAGCTGCTATTAGCTCTGGAACAATGGAAGCCAAAGAACGTTCCTTCCTGGAGCTAAGAGCACTTTTGGAGTATGGCGTTCATCAGAACCATAGCATGGAAAGAATTCCATCCTACTCTGTATGCACCACAGTGTCTGAACAGCCATGGCTGTTAATCAGAAGATAGAAACCAGGCATGTTAAATGTAATCATTCATGTCATGATACATATAGTATAGTTTGGCCCTTAGTGGTGCAACTCTCACTTAGTGGCCTGGTCTCAGCTTTGTCAGCTTACATCCTCTAGATGCCCTTACAGGAGGTCATTACACACAAATATGAGGCAGCTAAGTTTGCATAGGATTGCATCAATGTAGCCCAATCATATGCATATCTTGGAATTGTCCTATTGAGTTCAGGCAGAGAAATTTATAATCCAATCCTATACATTCCTGCTCAAAAGTAAGGTCAGCTGATTTCAGAGGGACTAACTCCCGGGTAAGTAGGTATAGGACTGCTGCCTAAATATCAGGGAGGAATAATTAGATACCCTAATGGAAAGTGAATATTCCTCAGTTCATGGTAATTCAAAAAGTTTTATTTTAAAAAAATGAAAAATTAATACTTTCAGAATAAGTGATGAGTAAGAACTGATAAAGAGACAATTGGAGCATCACCAAAATGTTACTAATTCTCCAAAAATTGGAACTAATAAATATTAATATTATAATTAACTTAATGTGGTAACAAGATATAAGCAATTATTCATCTGGGTTAATTTATATCTGTACAGTACCATAGGTACAAAATGGTCAGCTTTCATTCTTAAATGTACATGCCACAGAGAGTGGCCCTTGGTATAGACTATGACAGTGAAGCAATTGGGGGAGGGGGGAATCTCTGTAAGTTGTGTTTGCTTTGAATCTTCAGAAAACCAGACACAGTTAAAGCAATCTTTTATTCTTATTTTGCCCTGAAATGGAACAAACACCCTTTTATTCTAAAATGAAATAAATCCTTCTCAAGATGTCTTTAATTAGAATTCATTCATTCTTAGCCCAGTTTATTTGGGGGTGGGGGAGACTACAGAAGGTGGAAGATGTCAGTATAAGAAGGGATGCACAGAAACAGAGTTACATTTATGTATACCTATTGCAGTTGCTTATTAAGACAAATGGATAAAGCCAAAGGCCTCGTGGTAAATTGTAAGAACATAAGAGCCCTACTAGATCAGACCAAAGGCCCATCTAGTCCAGCATTCTGTTCTCACAGTGGCTGACCAGATGCCCATGGGAAGCCCACAAGACAGGTCCAGAGTGCAATACACTCTCCGCACTTGCAAATCCCAGAAACTAGTATACAGAGGCATAGTACTGTTATGGTTAGTAGCCACTGATAGCCTGATCTTCCACGAAGTTATCTAATCCTCTTTGTAAAGTTATCCATGTTGGTGACCTTCCCTTCATCTTGTGGGAATTGTAGGTTTGAAGAAACAGAAAGAGGAAACACTGCCTAGGTGATCCGGGAGAGTTGAAGGCAAAGGAAGCAGTGAGAGGAAACGGTGGAATCATTTCAGAGAAGAGGAGATGTTTGTGCACAAAGAACTGAAAACTGGAGGACCAAAGCTGCAAGCAGGGATGCATGAACTATGAAAGTTCTCACAATCTCTTTCATCTAAATTCATTGACCTTGAGCATTCTCACAATGATGAATAAAACTGAAATCACTGCAAAATAAAATAAAAACCCACTGCTTGATACATAATTCATTCTGTCTCTTCTGTGTTCTTCACGTTTCTATTGTTGATTGAACTTACTAAGTTTCAGAATTTTTCCTTTGTACACTGCCACTTAACCCACCTCTCTTTTTTTTTCTCCTTTCATTATTCTGGTACCCTTGTTCTCTTTAAACCCCAAAGTGCACCTTTTTCACTCATGGTGTCAACTTGGTTATTCCTGACTGTCTATTTACAAACTGATGGAAATCATCCTCTCACTTTATCATTCTCTAATTTAAGGGGTAGCTAATGTTGGGACCCCCAAAGGTTGTGGGCTCCAGCTTCCATCATTCCTGATGATTGGTTAGAGCTAATGGGAGTGGCAGTGCACAACATATGTGGGTACCTTGTTGGCTGCCCCTAATATAATTGATATTGCATCATACCCCTTTCCTTGTTTAAGTCTTATCTTTACTCTTCTTTATGTACAGTGAGTAGTGTGCATAAGTGTTCTAAAAATATTTATTTATTATTTGAAAGCTCTCATTTAGAATCTCTACCCTCCCAAGGCTGGTTACAACAAAACACATTAGCTTCATTAATTACTTACAAAATTTGAAACAGTAAAAATAATGAACATTAAAACAGTAACAGATAAAACATTGCTTAAAAAATAAGCAACTGACCAACCAGACAAATGCAGAGCAGAATAAACAAGTAAATGAAAATGTGAGAGATGCAGTAAAAATGGTAGCTTTCAACAGGAGATGAAAACTTTTCTCCTTATGAGTTTGACTTAACTGTCCTGTAGCTGCCATTGCCAGATAATATAGATTGACATGTCAGAGGTGGGTAGATTTACTCAGTGAATGATGGTAATGAACAATGGTGGCAATTAGAAACCTGGGTCATGTATCACTGGGCAGAGACCCTTGTTAATGTCATGAAATATACCTCCATCCTTCCCACTTGTCATATCTTTGACATTTCTAGCTTCATTACTTTTTATTGTCATATCTAAAAGTCCTACCTTCTTAAAAGCTTTAATGATTACATGTGAGTTGTCTGTTTCTTTTTTTCCCCTTGAAGATATTTCAGTTAAATATCTTCATTTAATTTTAATGTCTCAGATATAGCTGCATATTAAAATGTCTTATTTACAGATGGATAATCAAATGGTATTCTAGGATTAATTTATCTCTCATAAAATATGGAAAATGCCAATGGGTAAAGTGAATGGAGATCTTAGTTGTATGGTCACACTGGGATAGAATAAAAGTTCAAGAACTAAAAGCCGTTTCACTTCTCGGGAGTTTTAAGATCGCACTTAACAACAACTCTTGTTAGCTGTCAAAAGTTTTATGGCTCTCCTCCAGGAATGGGGGACCTCAGGACCGGCTCTGTCAGACCCTCACGAGTCTCCCCAGATCACACCTCTTCCCAAACCACACCCCTCCACAAGCCCTGATGCAGTGGTGCTTGGTGACCACTGGAAGACAGCAAGCCAGAGCCAATGACAGGCAGAGCCAGCAAATTCTAGTTTTGTCCGCATCTTCCTCCCTGCTGAGTTGTAAAGGGGCAAAACTGAGACTAAGGAAGAGGAAGCAGATAGTTAGTGCCACTGCCTTGACTGGTTGTAACTAAGAAGATAGGCAGGCGGGGGCTGGCTGGAAGCAGACTGGGATTGGTGGGGCAGTGCCCCATTTGACCTGATGAACCAGCCTCCACTGCCCTGATGATTACCCTCAATTAGAGTTTTTGCCTGGTTGAAATGTGCCCTTGACCTCTGATAATGCTTCTTGCTGGCCTGGATGGAGGATAGAGGTGCCTATGAGAGTGTGAAAATAAGTAGCCTGGTATAATTCACATTTATTGCTCTGCCCACTTTTACTCCAATCCCACCCCGGCATGTGGTCTCCAGAAAGTTGCCCAATAGAGAATGATGCACATGGGATCAAAACAATTTCCTGCCCCTGTTCTTCTCCATCTTGGTGAGGGAAGTTTCTCCAGAAAAAGAAAAAATCTGCTAGAATCCATCAAAGGAAAGCAAGCCATGATTGGGATGTAGAGCACATGATTTATTTATTTATTTGTGTATTATTTGATTTATATCAATTTGTTTTACACACAAAAGATCCCAGTTTCAGTCCCTAATACAAGGTAAGTCAGAGAAACATTCCTGGCTCAAACCCTGGAGATCAGTAACTTGTAGATGCAATGTTTTGATGCAGGACTCCAAGGTTGCTTGGGCATGAAGCTAACTAGGTGGCCTTGGACACACATCATTATTTCTTAGTCTACATTTCTCAGTTTGCTGTAATGAAAAATGGGGTACAAATAATGAAATAGTATATGCAAAGTTGTATAATGACTGATGTAGTTCTAAGCAGATCTCTATCCAGCTGCCCATTTGGGAACTCTTCTATACTGCTCTGAGCTAGGATGGGATGCAAATACAACAAAACCTTTTGAGCCAATCATAAATAGTTCATAAAGCTATGTACTATATACCCTGAAGAGCATACATAACAGGTAATGCAACAGCTGTGTATTCCTGCTGGAGCGCACAGTCATGTGTACTCTCATGACCACAGTGACATCTTATGTGATATAAGTACGAGGAAATCCATAGTTCTCATCTTACCACAGATTCTTGTTATATAGTGGCAGCAATCATGAGCATGCTTGCTAGGAAGAAGGCCCCATTGAACTCCGAGATTCTTACTTCCAATAAATGTTTTTAGAGTTGTGTACCAGACAAATAGGGTTGCACTGATGTAGATGTC
The DNA here is from genome assembly GCF_030035675.1 of Rhineura floridana. Lineage (NCBI taxonomy): Eukaryota > Metazoa > Chordata > Lepidosauria > Squamata > Rhineuridae > Rhineura > Rhineura floridana. The sequence goes on from NC_084480.1 coordinate 114,526,062, forward strand.
TATATAGATGACTCTTTAGAGGCCATGGGAGTATATCCCATCCTGTACTGCCACTTTCCCTCTCTCCTCTTGTCTGTGCATATGTTGTTGCCATTTTGCTGGATCTGGGATTAGCAGCTATTCCTGGTTGACTTGCACTGCCCTGGTGCAACAGGCTCTCAGGCAGGATCTTCCTAGCTTATTGGCTGTTATTGCAGTTCATAAGACTGTAAAATAAATCATGGGAATGTTGTAAATCACCTGGAAGCTTCAGAATAAACAAATCACATCAATTTCTAGTCTCACATCAAAATTTATCCATGACTGAATTAGTGAACAAACATTTATTCTGTTAAAATTGACTTATTCTCAGAGAAACTGACCTCTAAATTCTAATTATATCTTACAATCTAAACAAATATTAAATGGCTGCCAAATCCATCTATATAAATCCCTAACAATCTCATGTGTTTTCATTACCAGCTTCTAGAAAAATGGGATATCGTTAGCCTGCAAATAAGACAAGTAGAGAGATATAATAAAACACTAACTCTTTTAGGGAAACTAGTTTTCCAAAGGTATATTTGTAGTACCTTAATTATATTTGAAAAGATTTAATGAATGTAAGAGAAGAATTCAAATGAATGTTCCAAGGAGGGGAAAAATTATGAAAATGAACATTTATGATGCGGCAGCAGTGTTTTCATTTTGGTAGAAGAAGTTAGGAGGTTTGCGGCCTATTGCCGAAATAAAACACAAACACCATTCATTGGGTTAAATCATGGGCCACTTTATTAAACGGAATCAATTAGAATAATGAACCTGCAGAGGGGAAATCAAGTGCAGGAGCATTCTGATGATCCAGGCAAAGCCTGCTTGCAGCCATAGGGCGACCAAACCTTGCCTGAGCCCGGGGCTGCCCTGTGCCAGACCCCAGCTCAAGCCACACCCTGAAGATGTGTAGGGGGTCCAACCCGCATCACCGCCCCCCGGAGCCGTGAAACTCCGAGCGGATGAGGCACGTTGGCCCCAAAGGCGGCCCGTGTTCTGCCCCCCGGGCCGTATAGCCCTGAGCTGCAGGCCCCTGGACCGCCAATCGCCCCCAAAGGTGCCTAAAGGTGTCACCTAGCTGCCCTTTCTCTTTAAACCTTTTCCCGCACTTCTTTGCCACAAGTGACCGTTGACATATTGAAGCTAAAAACAGACCAATCAGCCTATTAACCCCAAAGGCACCCGTGCTAACCCTTGACCCATCCCCCCAACCACAGTGTGGAGTAGGCAAAAGAAACCTGCCAGCAAAGCGAGGCAGGCAGGCCAAAAATTCCTAGTCGGCTCCATAGCGACCAAATGAATCACACTGCAGCAGAGGGAGGGTCGGGCGGGCGCCGCCAAAATTCAAAGGAGGGTGGGAGGCTGGTGGAGTGGCCTTAAATGGCCTTCAGCCGCCCCGCCTCCTTTCTGCATGTTACGCCGGTGCGCCGGCGATAGCCCTGAGCTGCAGGCCCCTGGACCGCCAATTGCCCCCAAAGGTGCCTAAAGGTGTCACCTAGCTGCCCTTTCCCTTTAAACCTTTTCCCGCACTTCTTTGCCACAAAAAAGGGGGACAAGCCTCTGCTTAGTCTCCCTTTACCCCACACCCGATAAGAATCTTATGCAGACCCCTCTGCAGGTCCATCAGGAGGATGGCATTGTTGCCTCCCGAACTGCATGTCAAGCATGTCTGCCACTGAGGGCCTTGCCCTCCATGTCTGACAACAGCAGACAACCCAAGGCTACCGAGGCCTCAACTGCATGTCCTCACATGCCTGCCACTGAGGGCCTTGCCCTCCATGTCTGACCACAGCAGACGACCCAAGGCCACCGAGGCCTCAACTGCATGTCCTCACATGCCTGCCACTGAGGGCCTTGCCCTCCATGTCTGACCACAGCAGACGACCCAAGGCTACCGAGGCCTCAACTGCATGTCCTCACCTGTCTTGCCCTTCAGTAACCCAGGTAATTCCCACCCAGGGGAATGACCCCTCCATGTCTGACCACAGCAGACGACCAGAGGCTATCGTGGCCTCAACTGCATGTCCTCACATGCCTGCCACTGAGGGCCTTGCCCTCCGTGTCTGACCACGGCAGATGACCAGAGGCTATCGTGGCCTCAACTGCATGTCCTCACATGCCTGCCCCTGAGGGCCTTGCCCTTGAGTAACCAAGGTCATACCCACCCCGGGGAATGACCACCACTTGCGGTACCTTCCGCACTGAACCCTGCTGGAACAACATGGATAGGAGACCATCCCCAGCGCATACTCTGTCGACCCAGCCACCAAACTGTGGCCCACCATCAGAGGCCTGGCTGTGAACCAATGTGCGTTTGCAGCCCCACGGCCAGCCTAGAAGATCATGCCATGGCTGCAGAGTAGGCTGTGAAACTGCTCCATCACCGTCCAGCAACCTGCCAAAACAGAAACAATCGTGAATAATTGAGTCCTGGACCTTCAGACTCACCCCAGGGGTGAATGTACTCCAGGTAGGCAATTCACCTGCCGGGTATGCAGCCCTAATTCCATAGGAGCATGTTCCCCCAAAACCCCCATGCGTCTGCTCCTAGGCTCTGTGACGCTAGGCCGAAACTTTATGAGGGAAGATCCCTCCCCCTGATTATCAGGCAATCGGGCCTGTAGCTACAGGCCAAAAACCAAAACCAAAACAAAAACACCATGACGCCCTCACAGGACAAGTGTCCAGTCCTGGGGCAGGATAAAATAATGGTGTGCCTCTTGCGCCCCTGGTCTGCCTGGAAACAAACCTTGGACAGCCGGATGGTGTGAGGGCCGCTGTCTGCAACAGCTGGTCACAGGGCACCTCCCTGACCAACAATCCCTGGCGGGTCAGGTGAACATGGACACTTTGTATAGCCCCTGCCGGCCTGTAACTCCCAGAAATCCTCTCCTGCTCTCTGATAGCTGGTGAGCATGCTGGGGCAAAGATAGGCATATGGCCATTTCTGACTCCACTCCCCCATCTCCCAGTGTGTGGTATGGGACTAGTAGTTGAGCAATGTCATCTTCTAATGTCTGCAGATCAACTGACTCTTAAAAGCACAGGACTAGTGGCCTGTAAAACAAGGGTGGCCACCTTATCTACAGTCAGTTTGCAAACTAGCTAAAGAGAAGATGCAAGCAAACGTGCAGCCTGTACATGATTACTGCAAAGAATTCCCTTATGTTTAGATAATTTACTCAGAGAAATATGACGTGGACCAATTCTATGCACATTTACTTATGAGAAAATCCCACTGAGTGTATTGTTACTTCTTCCCATGGAAGGGCGTCCATGATTGCGCCCATACAGCAGAATCCCAATTATGTTTACTCAGAATATCGCAGGGTTTTGAAGAACGTATTTGGGGAGGAGAAGCTTGACAGTGAAAAGAGGGGATGAGCTCCCTGTGCATTTGCAGAAGTGAGGTAGTTTTGGAGGTGAAGTTGCAGCACTAATTGGGATCCCTACTGGCTCCTGCAGCCTCCTTTCTGCCTGTGGCTGCCACCTGCCCTCCTCAAAAAGCCTCTGCTCTTTGTCATTACATTGCATAGCTCCAATCCTGGTTTGCAAAGACAGTGTGGAAGTGGAATGGCCTTTTCAGTACATCCCTTAATAAAAGCATCCCCACAGATGGCTGTCCAGCTGCCAGATAGCCCAGCACCTCTCTAGGTACTTGGTAAATGAATAGAAACAGTTGGTTTAAACTAAAAATACACTTCAGTATCAAGAAGAGGAGTCTACTCCTATTTCACCTTCTGTAGTGGGCAAGGGACCCCCAATAGAAGTGTCTCCTGCATTGGCTATGTTCCACTCCTCCACAGCTGGGGGTGGGCATCTACCCTCCGCCCTGGGGGCCCTGCCCTCCCCTTTCGGCCCACTTGCCCCTTTTGGGTGGCATCCTGAGATTGAGCGTGTAGCCAGGTCTATTCCCTTCCACTAAAGCCCCCCCCCCGGCCTATGCCCTGTTGCAGAAGCCAGGGGAGTGCCTCATCCAGAAAGGAGAGGTGGTAAGCGTGAGGGAGCACTAGAGGGGCCCTGGCACCTTCACAGCCTGGCCGGACTGTGCCCTCTTCTGACCCTGCACCCCCCAGTCACCAACCAATTGGCTCCCCCGTACAGCCCCAGACAATCCAGGCCTCCTGGGCCACCAAGTGACCTAATGGGGTGTGTGACAGGGCTTATCTGGGTGCACCTAATGGGGGGTGTGACGGGGCTTATCTGGGTGCAGGATAATAAAGGTGGGAATGCTTCTTTATCGAAAACAATGCGTTTAAACATAGAGGAGAGTGTCATATACAGCTGTGTTGCAATTGCGCATTTGCTCTGTTGTGGTCTAGCTCCTACTTTTAAAAGCATATTCCAAAATCTGTGCTCAGCCTCTGTTTGAGAGCAAAGGTTATGACAGCCAGGAAAATGTCTTGCACAGAGGAGGCAGATAACGTTACTGTTCTCCTTTATCATGAATGGGGGTGGGCGTCTACCCTCCGCCCTGGAGGCCCTTCCCTTCCCTTTCGGCCCTCCTTGCCCTTTTTGGGTGGCATCCTGAGCTGGAGCTTAGCCAGGTCAATCCCTTTCAACTAAAGACCCCCCCACGGCCTATGCTCCATTGCCAAAGCAAGAGGGAGGGAGTGCCTCCCCAGAAATAAGGAGTGGTCAGCTTGGGGGTCCCTAAAGGGGGACCAGCACCCTCACAGCCCAGCCAGACAGTGCCCTCTCCTAACCCCGCACACCCTGGCCACCTACAGATAGGCCCCTTTATCCAGCCCCAGCGATCCAGTCCGCCTGGGCCAACAAGTGCCTACTTGGGGGGGGTGATGGGGCTGGAACCGAATTCCTTTACTATGGGGTGAGTAAGGGGCAATAACCTTTCCACCCTCCCACAGGGATCCCCCTGTAGCTATCCTACAAAGAAAGCAGCCACAGGGCCTTGTTGCCTGAGTAGCGCCGCTGCCGCTAGGCCTTGCCACCGCTGTGGTCAGTCGCTGCTGCTGTCGTCTGCACCGTGCCACAAGCTCTGCTGATGCCTCCTGCTGCTGCTGGAGGGACTCCCATGGCCGAGGGCTCCCTGCTGCCAAACTGCTGAGCCAGGGGCCTCGCCGCCGCACCGCACTGCCCCGAGAACGAGCCCTAGGAAGCCACGTGCACTGGCAAGCGAGCCGCCGCCGCCAGGGCCTGGCCGCGTAGGCTTCGATGCCGCCGCCAAGCTCCGCTATGCCCAGCCTCGCTGCCGCTGCCTCCCTGTCTCCCGACAGGGCGTGGGGGGGGCAATCGCCGCCGAGCACCTGGCCTGGCCTCAGAAAAGCCTCCGGAGGCCCACGTGCGAAGGCAAAGGAGCTGCGCCGCACCGCTGAAGCCGAAGCTCTGTCGCCGCCAAAATCCAAAGGAGGGCGGGAGGCTGGTGGAGTGGCCTTAAATGGTCTTCAGCCGCCCCGCCTCCTTTCTGCGTGTTATGCAGGCGCGCCGGCGTGCCGCGTACACACACACACCCCCCCCCTGATGGCGGCCTGTGCTTCAGCAGCGGCCGCAAGCTCGCCCGTTTGCCTGGCATTACCAGGCACGGAACGGGAATCTGGGGAAACGTTCTAAATTTTAACTATTTTAGTTTAACATTAGACTCTGAAGATAGAGGAAAAAATGTTTGTAGTTTGCAAGATATCCTGAAGATTACGCTCATAAGAACATAAAGCATTAAATTCAACATGTTAATTAGGCATTGTGCAAAGTGCTGTTGTTGAGTAGTGGTAGTATCATTATTGTTTGGATTTATGAAGCCTTACATCAGACATAGGGAACATTTGGCCCTCCAGATGTTGCTGAACTACAACTCCTATCAGCCCCAGCAAGCATGGCCAAAAGCCAGGGATAAGGGGAAGTGTAGTCCAGCAACAAAAAACCTAAAACCTCCTGGATTTAAAACACAATTTAAAAAGTTGGGTAAATAAAAAGTATTTCACCAGGAGCCAAAAACACCATAGAGAAAGCACCAGATAAGCCTCTCTGGAGAGGTAACCCCATATCCCCTCTATTTAGTAGCTACCTTGCTTACTTCTCAAGGTGGGAGCACATCAAAGAGAATCTTAATATTTGGGTAGGTGTACAAGTACTCTTTTATCTGTCCTGAATGCACTGGCAATCAGTTTCACTGACTGAGCCAGAGAATTCTCATTGTATGACAAGCTTAATCCATATAATATGGAGGTACCGTTGGATAGGGGAATCTGGTGCTTTTGGAGGAGGTATACAACCTACCCTGGATGGGGTTGCATTCCCTCTGAAGCAACTTGGGGTTTCCAGCTTGGGGTACTACTAGATCCAGCCCTCCTCTACGATGTTTAACTGGAGGCAGTAGCCAGGACAGCCTTTCACCAACTCCATGTGGTAAACCAGCTGTAGCCTTACCTGAAGAAAGCCAACCTCTGTCATTCACACCAACTTTGAAGCTGCTCAGGAAAACAGGTTTCTTGAAAACTTTTTTCAATGGAAAAACAATTGGAGAGGAACACTTGAAAAAAGAAAAGCGGCTCCATAGATAGCAGCACTTCTCTAAACTCACTTTTGCTCTGCCGGCATGAGATAAGCAGGACTTCAGAGGAGGTGGTTGCATCTCCTTTGTTTCTCCCCATGCACTTTGCAGTAATATGTTGGGCATGCTTCAAGTAGGAATATTTAGTTTATTCCTTAGCATTTTTGTTTCTCCCCATCTTTCTTAAAGAAATCATATTATAAAGAATATATTGTCTTGTAAGAAGTGTTATCTATAATCAGTTAATTATGTACCCAGCACAAGTAATAATTCAGATGGCTGTGAAATTGTCAGTCAAATGAAATATATTATCATTGCAAGAAATCAATGACTTTTGCCTCACAGTGAATTCTATGGCTATAAATAATGAATATTAATAGTGCCATTCCCTTCTGAGTTTAGTGAACATTTCCTGCACTTGGGAGATGTGTTGGCTTTACCTTGTGTGGGATTTAGCCTTGTCTTGCAGAGATTTATCAAAGGCAAGAACTTCCATTTCAAAAGTACGCTTGTCTTCAGTTTTGGGAAGTTGTGATGAGACAACTTTGTTTCAAATTCTTATCTAAGAAACCTTCCCTTAAGCTTTGCTTTGGAGCTGGATACAGTTGTGCAAAAACATGGCTCTCTCTAAAGATATGAGTATATTTAGAAATTTTAGTCAGTGGAACCTAAAACCTTGTAAAGTCATCTTGGACTTTTTAATGAATGTTGAACCTGGAGAGTTGATATTCTCCAGGTCAAATGTGTTCTGTTGCTTAACTTGGAGTAGTATCATAAGTTCACCATTTGATGGTCATTTCACTCTGCAATTGGTCAGAGGCCCATGAAGCCTTAAAAATAGTTGCAGGCCATTACTAAAACTCCAAGTCACCAAAATGGGGGAAGGGTTTAAAATGTAAAGCTAACAAAAATAGGTGAAAATTAAATTTTTATTTTACTAGCTAAATTTCATTAAATTCCCAATCCTTTGAACTCACATTTTGAGGAATCAAAATTTTTGAACTGGAAGGGACTTTGGAAGTCATTTACTTGAACCTACTGCTAAATGCAGGATCTAAAATGCAACTATAGCATCCCTGACAGATGGCGCTCTGGCCTCTACTTAAAGATCTCCAGTGGATAGCCAACAACATCCCAAGGGAGTCCATCTACTGTTGAACAGTTCTTAGTCTTTTACTATTAGAAAATTTGCTCTAATATTTAGCTAGCAGTGGAGGCTTGCACATTTGAGTATGGGCAAATAGGGCACTGTCCCACCAATCTCACTCTGCCTTCAATCAGCCTCCACATGCCTCCCTTTCAGAGCCACTAACAGATGGGTAGAAAGGATCCCTTTCTAGTGGGCCCATGGCCAGCATGAGACCCAGACTCTTAGCTTTCATTTTTCAAAAAAAGTTGTATGTGGTCTAAGGAAAAAAAGATATAGGCCAAAATGTGAGGCGCCCCCCCCCCATTTCTGTGAAATGAGATAACTTGCTGCTCCAAGTAGCTGCTCTTCCAGGTTTTTAGGTAATGAGTAAAGTCACTCCAGGAATGGGGGAACCAGGCTGGATCTTGGGAGAGCCCCACGCTACTAAATGGCTGCTCCTGCCACCTTACTTGCTCATGAATGGCATGAGGCAAGCAAGCTGATTTAGCGGCAGCAGCAGCAGCAGCAGCAGCAGCAGCTATCCCTTGCCTTGAGTCAGGCAGCCATGAGGACAAGCAGAAGAATGAGGAAGAGGGCCTCTCTCAACCCACCCCCAACTCTGCCATCTCAGTTGCCATCCAGCCACTCCAGAGACAGTGAGAGTAGACTGGGTCTCAGTCTTGGGCAGTGGTTCCATGGCAAATTTAGAAGTGCAGGGTCCCTTCGTGCCACACCCCTTGCAGCCCCCCCTTTATCTCTCACACCGTGGATTCACCAGCACTGCCGATCTGCCATCCCCCGCTACCACAAAAAAAGGAGGCAGGAGAAGAGTCCCCCCTAGGCTGAATGACAGAGCAGAAGCTGCAGAAACAGCCTCCCCAGCAGTGCCAGACCATGGAAGAGGAGGTGCCACACCGCAGAGCAAGAGACAGTCTGTAGGCTGGGGTGGGAAGTACCCTTCTAGGAAAATGCTTGTTTCCTGCAGGCCTGACTATAGATTATGGGGAGAAGTGGGTCGGGGGGGTGTCTTCCTCATAAAGGCTTTTTTCAAGACTGTACTCTCGTCTTGTTCCACATGCAAGTCAATATGCATTAGTCCTCCCACCAGCAGACCCACTTGGCGGACCATCTGCTGTTGGGCTGCTTAAGATTTTATTTAGAAAGGCATTTACAATTTAGTCATGTTTGGCTAAGTGAGTGAATCAGGGCAAGAGTATTTGCAGATGAATGGTGACTGGTTGAGAGAGTGGAGGGGGAGCAAGAGTGTGACATATAGATAGAATGTGCGTGCTTGAAGATTCAATAGCATACTGGTTTTGAGCTTGATAGGGAATAGTTCTGGAGAGCAACAGAGCTGAATGACAGAGATAATATCGATCTCTAAACTAGAGTCTGAGTTAGCAGAGGGTTGGGTTCAGTTAGAATTGTGACTTCTTATTGTGTTATATTTATCAAATGTATCTATAAAGATATTTTTGTTTTCATCATCCCATACCTAATGCTCAGTTAGTGAACGAGGGAGAGTTAATATAATATAACATTAAAGTTAATACAGTATAATATTAAAGATTCAAGGTGCTGCTTTTAACCTATAAAGCCTTACATGGCTTAGGACCACAATACCTGATGGACCGCCTCTGCTGACATGAACCCACCCGTACACTACGCTCAACATCTAAGGTCCTCCTCCAGTTGCCTACTTTTGGAGGAAAACTGGGAGGGTGGCAACAAGGGAGAGGGCCTTCTCAGTGGTGGCCCCCAAATTATGGAATGATTTGCCTGATGAGGTGTGCCTGGTGCCAACACTTATCTTTTCGGCACCATGTCAAGACTTTCCTCTTCTCCCAGGCATTTTAGCATGTGTTTTTAAATTGTTTTTAATTGTTTTTAAATTATTTTTGTGTTTTAAAATTTGTATATTTGTTTTATTGTTTTTAATTGCTGTAAACTGCCCAGAGAGCTTCGGCTATGAGGCGGTATATAAATGTAATAAATAAATAAAGTTCACGCCCATCCTCACATATGAAGGGTATCAGGATTTGGACCTCTGGTAAAGGTCCTGGTGGCAGCAAAATACAGTGTGGGGTAGGTGGTGTTGCCTGTTGTGGCAAAGGCCTGGAAAGACAGGTTATTTTAAAGCGAACTCAAATGCCACAGTGTATTGCTTTTAAATTCTGTTACTTTTGTGCTGTTTTTAACTGTTGTTTTAAGCTATTATATTTTGTACATTGTCTCGGGACATACATGGAAGGTGATTAATAAATGACAACAATAATACTACCAAGTCAGAGCATTGGTGCATCTAGCTTGGAATAGTCTACACTGAATGGCAGCCGCTCTCCAGAGTTACAGGCAGCTGTCTCTCTCAGCCCTACTTGGGGTGTTTTGCACGCAAAGCAGGGACTGTACCACTGAGCTATAGCCTTTCCCCATAAGCTACTACTTAGCCACTACATTACACTGGCCCTTTCTGGCCAAATCAATTATATATATTTAAAACAGTTAAGTTCATGGCTTCGAAGCATTTAAAGTCCAAACATATGCCCCCGTTGAATTAGGTCAATTCTGTGCTCTTCATTTATCAAGACACTTCGTAAAGCTTCCAGTAGAACACATACACATGCTTTCAGGCATAACTTTAGTTTCAGCCTTTCAGACATAATCTATAATGTTCCCTCTGTAATGGAATAATACATGCATGGTACAAGAGGCGGCTGAAACATTCTTCCCTCTAGTATAGAAAGTACAGGCACAGTCAAGTGATGATGTGACTAGGAAGACAACTTTCTTTGATCTCATTTTTACCTTGCAGGATTCTTTGAAAACTGTTCAGATGATACCATTCAGGGCAGATGTGCTTGTACACCTGACAATGATCTGATAATGCATGAAAATCTCCTTAACAGTGTAAAATTAAAGCACATTATCATGTTTTAAGTAATAAGCTTGGGGCTTATTACTGTTCTGCATTTTGTACCTCTTATAAAGAATTATTTAGGAACCAAAAGGGAAAAAAAATCAATGGCAGAGCTTCAGGGTAGTTAAAATTTTTAACAATGAACATTTGAAGCACTGGGAAAGACTGTTCTTTATCCTTTGGTAACCTGTTCCTCTGGCTTGGTTTTTTGTTTTTAATGTATTCAAAGAATTACAATGAAGTTGTATATGTCTGAAAGAAATGAGTCTGTTCTGTACACTGAGAAAGAACCCGATACCAAAAAATCTCAAATTGATTGGTTCACCCAAAATACAATTTGCCACAAGCATTGAGCAGGACTTTGTGTAATATGTCACTTCTTGTGTGCCAACAGCGTAAGGTATAAGTTCAAAAATGCCTGGAGACAGACTGCAGGGGGGTTCCCTGGAAGTCCTTCATACTATGCATGATGTCTCTTCATAAGATCCACACATAAAGAGGGCTCATTTCCTCCCAAAATAACCTAAGTTACCACTGGCACTTGAGACAGAGTTGTGTTTCTAACTGACTTTACCAAATCATCCTTCCTGAGAGTGATTCAGTCTATATTCTGTTATATATTCTTACAAAGAAGCTCCACATCCAAATGGTGGAATCTGTGTTGTGTGGTGTCAAGAGAACTGTAGTCTTCGTGCTCAGTCAGTGTTGTTGTGCACACTGAAGCCTTTGCAGAGGTGTCTAGGAGTTGAAATCTCTGAAATGAAAGATCTATATTGCTCATTTCACTTGCTATATCTTTCACTTGTTCAGCAAACCATAACTTCACATTGCTCACAGCTAAATCACAAAAAAGCTTTGTTATGTCACACTTAAATAAAAATAAGTGATGTGACAACAATGGTATTCACATCTCATCTTACATCTTTTCAGTCAATCAGATCCTTATCTAGGACAAGCATGAAGCATTTTTAAACCCTCACTGCCTCTCCTGTTTTCCTTTGATGATTTCATGGTCACAGCTATAATAACCTTGCTTTCTGTTAATAGATTTGGATATAGCAGCTAGGGATGTGCATTGGCCCAGTGTACATTCTGAGTGATGTGAACAAGGGTGATTTGGTTGAAGGGTTCATAATGCCAAGTTGGATTGCACTATTAACAAGGCATTTTGAATTGGATCAGGGACTCCCTAAAGTCCCAAGTCACTCTGTAGATTTAGGCACCCTCAAAATGCTGCATATTTAAAGTAACCATTCAATTTTTTAAAAAGTGAACTAAGCCAGCTAGGGAAATGCACTAAATTTGATTGGGAAGGGGATGGAGAGGTGGAGAGAATATTTCATGTTGACTGACAAGCCTACATTTTAATCACAGTAACTTTTTCATTTTTTTTAAAAAAAATCAAATTTTAAAGGTGCCTTGCATGAAAATCCGTGGATGTATCTGCCTACGATCTGGCAGTCTTAATCTACACCAGAGGGGCTTCTATTAATGTAATCTAGTTCTGTGAAAAGTTAATAAACAAATTAAATTAAATCTGGTTTTAAATTCCGCATTATACTTAATGGGGAGAACAGGAGCTTCATTTTCAACAGGTCTAATTCAATCCCTACTCCAGAGAAATGAGTTGGATTGGAAGGGCACAGAACAGCTCTAATGTGTTGCTTCCCAAAGATACAGATACAAGTTGAATGTTATGGCTAGCTCATACCCTAGTAACAACCTGGTGATCTGGAATGTTCTTCTTTTTCCCCTTCTAAGCTTTTCAGTTTTAAAGCTATGAATTTGTGGCAAGGATTCCCTACACCTTTATTCTAGAGGATGCAGAAAGCTGAACACCTTTCTGACAAATGACATTGTTACACTGCTATCCTATGTTGCTCCATTGTTATGTAATGAGAAAAGCATTGTACAAAATAAATAAGACATTCAGAAGGCTTTATACCAATATAAACAATGAATGTTGTAGTATGATCTCTCCTCTCCTTTCAGCCCAATTATATTCATGTTTACTTGGAAGTGTCCAGCTGTTCTCCATGTGCCATGCATTACAAGGATGTGTACATAAGATTGCAGTGAGATGCCTGGATAAGTCTTGAAACAGTTAACACCACAGACATTTCAAATGCTATCTCTGCCATGATGTGCACCATCAGGACTCACATTGACTCAAATGGGTTTTACTGTTCAGTTCCCTTTCTTTATTGTCTTAACAATCATTCCAAACAGGGATTTGGGTCATGTTCATGCCTTGGACTCTTTAGAACAATGTTCATGGTTTGAAAACCACAGGAATAGTTTATGACAGCAGTTTTTTTATTGTCGTCCACGGAACTCTGGGATTCCTCAGATGCCTGCAAGGTGTCCCTCAACTAGAAGGATAGTGGCAGTCGTGTTCCCCTATAAGATAACTTTCCCATCCTTCCCTTTTCCTCTTACAATACACAGCTACAGGGAAGAGCTAGCTTTATTTTAAGGTGTCCTTTGTATTCACCCAAGGCAGTGATGAGGCTCAACAGAGTGAGTGGTCAGCATCCTGCAGGATTTCAAGGTAAACCTTTGAATATTGCTGTCCCAATGTAGAATCAGACTCAGAATTGCGGGCATGCTTTTCTCCGTTACGTTTATTGGAAGTTTAACTCTAGAGCGGTTCATAGATCAGACTACAGATAACATAGGTCTCTGCAACTCTACAAGGCATAGCTACTCAAGAGGGCTCAGACAGTTTGTGTTGGTGTAACTGCTGGCACATCCTTGGTGAGAGGGGCGGAAACATGTCAACCAATTCTTCTCCAGTCCCCTCTTCCAGTCATGCCTCCTGCTCCCTCCATCCCTGTAGTCAGTGTCAGAGGTGACTTAGGAGGACAGGTGGAGTCAGGAGATGCGGGTGTGGGAGGTTCATTGGTTGGCACTGTCTCATTGGCAGCAGCTGGAGCATCATGGGCTTGCCTGTCACTGACCAGTCTCCTGAAATCTTCTCAAGTTTCATTCCCCTCCCTCTGCAGATCACTGGGGCCCTCCCCTGGATCCCAGTCCTCCTCCTTCTGCTTCCTCTGCCAGGAGTTCTCTATGGGGCCCACGACAAAAGCTCAAAAAAGCTGTTCAGTATCCCAAAGTTTATCTGCAGAAAATGATGGGGAAAAGGATCCCTGATGATAGACAATGGTTTGTAGACTTCTTCTCCTTCCATTCCTGGAACAAACTTGTATACAGAACAGGCTTCCACTCAAAGGAAGGGGGACATATTTTTGCTATCTAGAGAAGGGGGTATCAGTGAAAATTGCCTTTGCTTCCCATTCCTCCAGTGAAGCATTGCATGAGTGGATCCAACCCAGAAAGCTTGGAAACCTCTGGTTTGTGGTAAGTCTACTTCCACCCTTGAACTTACTAATGTGATAAGAGTTTTTGCTTCTGATTTGCTCATTTGTCATATACTTGTAATGATATCTCATACTCACTAGATAATTTCAGTTCAAGCAGCTGCAATTGAGAAAGAGCCCACTGGACTAGTGAGGTCAAAGTGACTGAGATGACACCCAACACATGTGCAGGTTTGGACATATCTTTTCTGTGACATTTTTGTAAATGAACTGGGAAATTAGTCATGTGAAATCTAGAGAGAGCCTTTGGATTTGTTTATGCACACAACACACATACTGCACCACACACACATACGCAGCAAGCCACTTTATAATTATGGGAAGCTGAAAAAGCAGTATATGATATGGCATGGGGACCTGGGGTTATAAGAAGACAAAAATCTAATATTGAAAAGGACTAGCAAAAAACTTTTGCAAGACCTTAAATAGTTAATTTGGATTCTGGACAGAATGCCTTCAAAAACTGCAGTAGAGAAATACCAAGCTTATAGGAAATATAGTGGAAGAACTCACAAAGAAAGACAGTATCTGAATCTTTTTTAAATTATTTTTTTTAAAAAATGGAACATACACTTAGTAACCCAAGATAAAAAAAGTTTCCAGAGCAGGAATTCAACCTCATGTTGAAAAGCTAATTGATAGCAGTGGAGATACACAAAGAGATAATTTTGCACCGTATTTAAAAATATAGCTGATCCATGAATCTGCTGTTTGATTAAACTCAATAAGGTGTAAGGATATTGGAAACATTAATCACATAAACGCTTAGACTGTAATTTGATCAAAGGTATCTGGCATAAATGTGCAACTGGGAGATGCTGCCTGACATAGGGAAGGAGCAAAAAGCATCGATGATGGCGTAACTACATAAACCCCTGGCATAATGTTATCATCACAAGGAGACATAGGACAACATGTGTGATTTGCTGATGCTATGCTGCCAACAGATGCTGCCAACAGATGCTGCCAACAGATGTCATATTGTGCAAAGGTGATGATATGTTACACAAATAGGTGAAGACAAAGCATTATGGGATGGATGGCATGATTTTATTGCTAGAAGCTTTCACAATTTGTAACTCACCAAGACGAATGCATATTGTCTGCCATGCATTGTGTCCCTGCACAGTGTTTGATGGTCTCCACCTTTTGCAGTTGTTGGTAGACAGGAAATTTAGCAGATCACAATACATGTTTCCTGGCTAATTTCAGCTTGGTCCACATGCATACCATATATTTAAAGCACAATTATACCACTTTAATAGTCAGGGCTTCCCCCAAAGAATCCATGGATTGTACTTTGTTAAGTATCCTGAGAGTTGTCAGGAGATCCCTCACAGTACTGCAGGCCCCAGCACCCTTAGCAAACTACAGTTCCTGGGATTCTTTGGGAAAGGTATGGCTGTTAAAGTGGTATAAGAGTGTTTTAAATGTATGGTGCAGATGGGACCTTGGTCACAAATTATGAACACTCAGTATAGCACAATCAATGTAAATTGTGCCTTATTGTTATGTGCCTTCAAGTCAATTACAACTAATGGCGACCCTATGAATCAGTGACCTCCAATAGCATCTGTCATGAACCACCCTGTTCAGATCTTGTAAGTTCAGGTCTGTGGCTTAAAACTGGAAAAATGAGAAACTGAGGAAAACTGCAAATGACATATTTGCCCACACCTAGCAGCTGGCAGCCACCTTATTTATTTATTATTTAATTATTATTTGATTTATATCCCGCCCTTCCTCCTAGCAGGAGCCCAGGGCGGCAAACAAACACTAAAAACACTTTAAACATCATAAAAACAGACCTTAAAATACATTAAAACAAAACAACTTTAAACATTTTTAAAAGCTTTAAAGACATCTTAAAAAAGGGGTTATTATTTTTTTTTAAAAAAAGGTTTAAATATTAAAAAGCAATTCCAACACAGATGCAGACTGGGATAGGTCTCAACTTAAAAGGCTTGTTGAACGAGGAAAGTCTTCAAATGGCGCAGAAAAGATAGCAGAGATGGCGCCTGTCTAATATTTAAGGGGAGGGAATTCCACAGGGTAGGTGCCACCACACTAAAGGTCTGTTTCCTAAGTTGTGCAGAACGAACCTCCTGATAAGATGGTATCTGCAGGAGGCCCTCGGCTGCAGAGTGCAGTGATCGACTAGGTATATAAGGGGTAAGACAGTCTTTCAGGTATCCTGGTCCCGAGCTATATAGGGCTTTGTACACCAAAACTAGAACCTTGAACTTGGCCCGGTAGCAAATGGGCAGCCAGTGCAATTCTTTCAGCAGCAGGGTGACATGTTGGCAATTCCCTGCCCCAGTAAGCAGTCTTGTCACTGCATTTTGCACCAGCTGCAGCTTCTGGACCAACCTCAAGGGCAGCCCCACATAGAGTGCATTACAGTAATCCAGCCTGGAGGTTATCAGTACGTGGACAACAGTGGTTAGGCTATCCTGGTCCAGAAACGGACGCAGCTGTCTTACCTGCCAAAGCTGGTAAAAGGCACTCCTAGCCATGGAGGTCACCTGGGCCTCTAGTGACAAAGATGGATTCAGGAGCACCCCCAGACTATGGACCTGCTCTTTCAGAGGGAGTACAACCCCATCCAAAGCAGGCAACTGACCAATTATCTGAACTTAGGAACCACCAACCCACAGCATCTTCATCTTGCTAGGATTCAGACTCAGTTTATTGCCCCTCATCCAGCCCACCACCGAGTCCAGGCAGCAGTCCAGGGCTTGCACGGCCTCTCCCGATTCAGCTGTTAAAGAGAAATAGAGCTTGGTATCATCAGCATACTGCTGACACCTCTCCTCAAATCTCCTGATGATCACACCCAAGGGTTTCATATAGATATAAACAGCATGGAGGACAAGATGGTACCTTGTGGCACCCCACAGCACAACTGCCAGGGGTCCAAAAGACAGTCACCCAAATCTATGCTCTGAGAGTGACCTTGGAGATAGGATTGGAATCACTGTAAAACAGTGCCTCCAATACCCATCTCACCAAGTCGGCCCAGAAGGATACCATGGTCAATGGTATCAAAAGCTGCTGTGAGATTAAGTAAGAATAACAGGGTCACACTCCCCCTGTCCTTCTCCTAATAAAGGTCATCCATCAGGACAACCAAGGCCGATTCAGTCCCATAACCAGGCCTGAATCCAGATTGGGATGGGTCAAGATAATGTGTTTCATCCAAGAGTATTTGCAATTGCTGTGCCACAATCCTCTCAATCACCTTCTCTAAAAAGGGGGTATTTACAACCGGTCGGTAGTTGTCACAAACCAATGGGTCCAGGGTGGGATTTTAAGGAGCAGTAGGATCACTGCCTCTTTCAAGGCAGCTGGAACCACACCCTCTTGCAATGATGCATTGACAACACCCTGGATCCACTTGGTCAACCCCCCTCGGCAAGCATTAATAAGCCAAGAAGGGCAAGGGTCCAGAGGTTACATTGCTGGCCACATCATCACAAGCACGTTGTCTACGTCGTCAGGCCACATCAACTGAAACTGTTCACAAGAATTTCCAGCAGACATTGCACTGGACACCTCATTGGAGACTACAGTAGATGTCGATGGGGCATCAAGATTGCTAAGGAGGCGAGCAACTTTACCCTCAAAGTGCCTGGAAACAATTCACAGTGGGCCTCTGAATGGTCAAAAACTCCATTTCCTGGAGTTGATGTCAAAAGACCCCTGACAATATAGAAAAGCTCCACTGGACAGCTACTTGAGGATGCAATGGAGGCAGAGAAGTGGGCCTTCTTTTACAATAGGAAACTTCTGTTCCTACCTCTGCCTTGGCAATGGCAAAAAAAAAGTTTTAAAATGAAGAGATTAAATGCGAACAGTAACTCTTCAAAACCTTTAGGCCCCCAAATTATGAAAAAGACCTCCAAATTCACTGCAGTTTTGATCAAGCACTAAAAGGCATTGTGCTGTCCTCTGAAAGTACCCATAATTAGATAATATAGGCAATTCATGGATGGATGATGAATTGGAAATGGATGTGGAAAATGTCCAAAGTCATAAACTTACAGAATGTTGCTAAAATTGCATCCAGAGCTACGTGAGCTTGTAGCCAAAGCCTTGGTCTGCTCCACTCCCCTTCTTGATGCAAATCAAGTGGAGGATCTTCAGTGAATTCCCTGTTTTGGAGATATGCTTTTTTAGGATTTGCTTAACAAAGAAGGGCAACCCTGCAGGTTTAGGACAATGTAGAAGATGATAAGCCAATCTACTTGCTGTATCACCTTCTGCTTACTATAAAATCTACTAATTTATTGGAGGAAGTAGAGGAATCATTCATTTCATTGGTGATCACTCATGGCTGAGTACGATTGTCTTCCAGGGTAAGGTCTTTAACAGTGGGTCTGTAAGTGACTGTGGAGGCCAATACTGGATCCACACAGCCTCCCACAGTGAGAACATAGGTTTCCAGATGGATGATGGTCACAATGAGGATTTGCTTGACGTGCCTTCCGCTTAGCTCATTTGTCCCTTTCGCACTGTACTCGTGCTTCTTCAAAGTCCATAGCACCTTTGATAATTGCCGACCTCCAATTGGGATGCTCATGGGCCAAGGCTTCCCAGTTCTTGATGCTTATGTTACATTTTTTTAGATTAGCTCTGAGAACATCTTTAAACCTCTTTTGCTGTCCACCGATATTCCGTTTTCCATCCTTAAATTGGGAGTAAAGTAGCTGCTTTGGAAGACTGTGATGAGGCATTCGAAAAACATGGCCAGACCAGCGAAGTTGATGTTGGAGGATCATTGTTTCAACACTGGTGGTCTTTGCTTCTTCCAATACGCTAACATTAGTCCTCCTATCTTCCCAAGTAATTTGCAGAATTTTCCGGAGGCATTGTTGGTGGAATCTTTCAAGAAGTTGGGAGTGGCATTTATAAATGGTCCATGTTTCATAGGTGTACAGTAAGGTCGGTAGTACAATGGTTTTGTAAATAAGCATTTTGGTCTCCATGCAAATATCCCGATCCTCGAACACTCTACATTTCATTCGGGAGAATGTGGCACTCACAGAGCTCAGACAGTGCTGAATTTCAGAGTCGATGTCAGCTTTTATAGAGAGATGGCTGCCAAGATAAGAAAAGTGATCGACATTCTCCAGCGTCGCCCCATTAAGCTGGATTGATGGTGCTACAGAGGAATTGGTTCGCACTTGCTGATGAAGCACTTTGGTTTTTTTTATGTTAAGCGACAGGCCAAGCTTTTCATATGCTTCTGAAAAAACATTTAGGATAGTTTGAAGATCTTCCTCTGAATGTGCGGAGACTACATTATCATCGGCATATTGAAGTTCTATGACAGAGGTTGTAATTATCTTACTTTTTGCTTTCAGCCTACTGAGATTAAAAAGCTTTCCATCTGTTCGATATGTGATTTCCACACTAGTGGGAAGTTTCCCCTCAACAAGGTGTAGAGTCATGGCAATGAAAGTCGCAAATAAGGTCAGAGCAATGACGCATCCCTGTTTGACGCCTGATCCCACTTGGAATGGATCACTTTGAGAGCCATTGTTATCCAAAATTGTTGCCGTCATGTTGTCATGGAGGAGTCGCAAAATATTCACAAATTTTTCAGGGCATTGCATTTTCAGAAGGGTGGTCCAGAGAGCAGTTCGATTTACAGTGTCAAAGGCCTTAGTCAGATCAATAAATGCCATATACAGAGGTCGGTTTTGCTCCCTGCATTTTTCTTGAAGCTGTTGTGCAGTGAAGATCATGTCCACTGTCCCCCTGGAAGAGCGGAAACCATTTTGGGATTCAGGGAGGATGTCTTCTGAGATAGGTAGGAGGTGATTTGCAAGGATCCTTGCAAGGATTTTACCTGCAGTAGCTAGAAGAAAGATGCCTCAGTAGTTCCCACAATCTGTTCTATCACCCTTCTTGAAAAGAGTGATAATTATGGCCAGAGCTTGGAAAAGTTACTTTTTTGAACTACAACTCCCATCAACCCAATCCAGTGGCCATGCTGGCTGGGGCTGATGGGAGTTGTAGTTCAAAAAAGTAACTTTTCCAAGCTCTGATTATGGCGTCCCAAAAGTCTTCCAGGATCTCCTCCCTCATCCAAATTTTTTCGATGAGTTTATGAAGTTGTTGTGTAAGTTCAGGGCCACCTTCTTTAAAGATTTCAGCAGGAATCCCATCAGGTCCACTAGCTTTGTTATTCTTCATTCATGGCTTTACTGACTTCATCCAAATTAGGGGATATTGAAAGCTCACCTCTAATTTATTGTTGTGGGATTTGCGAGAAGACCTCATCAGACACAATAGAATTAAGATTAAGGAGGTCATGGTAATGCTCTTTCCAACACAGTGCAATACACTCTTTGTCCTTTAGAAGTTTGGTACCGTCTATGGAAAGTGAGGGGTTTGTACCATAATTTGTTGGTCTGTAGATGGCTTTTGTGGCATTAAAAAAGCCCCGTGCATCATGAGCATCTGTAAAATGCTGGATTTCTTGAGCTTTCTTTATCCACCAGGTGTCCTTAAGTTCTCTACTTCTTCTTTGGACCTCAGCCTTTGCACGGGCATATATGTTTTTCTTAGCAGCACAGTTAATGTCTTTTTGCCATATCTGGAAGGCTTTCCTTTTCTTGTCAATGATATGTTCAATCTCACTATCATTCTCATCAAACCAGTCCTGATGTTTCTTTGTTTGGTATCCAATAGTTTGTTCACATGCTGCAATGATAGAAGTCTTCAGTTTATCCAGTGTTCCTCAACGTTTTCAGGGAGTTCTGTAGGTAGATGTTTCTTGAGAGTTGTTTGAAAGCAAGCTCGTTTAATAGGATATTGAAGGGTGTGGATGTTCATTTTATGCCTTGGTTTTCTTCCTTGGAGCCTACGTTGCGGAACAATATTAATGGCCATAGTGGATCGAATTAATTGGTGATCTGTCCAGCAGTCATCGGCACTCGTCATGGCCCTGGTGAGGAGTACATCATGATGATCTCTGCCACGGACAATTACATGATCCAGGAGATGCCAGTGCTTTGACTGAGTGTGCTTCCATGATGTTTTAAATTTATCTTTCTGGTGAAAGAGTGTGTTTGTAATAACAAGATTATGCTCTGCACATTTAGTCAGAAATAGAATGCCATTCAGGTTGCTATTGCCAACTCCTTCTTTCCCAATGGTTTCTGGCCATAAATCAAAATCACACCCAACTTTTGCATTGAAATTGCCCAGGACCCTAGGTATCTCTGATAAGATGGTGTCCAGCTGGTTATAAAAATTTTCCTTGATGTCTTCATCAGCATCTAATGTTGGTGCATAAGCACTTACAATAGTTGCCTGCTGGTTTTTGGCAAGTTTTAATCGAGAGTTGAGAGTCGTTCATTAATGCCAGTAGGAACTTCTGACAAGAGCTTCACAAGATCATTTTTAATAGCAAAGCCTACTCCATGTATTCGTCGTTCTTGTTCAGGCAGTCCTTTCCAGAAGAAGGTGTAACCTCCTTTTTCTTCCTTCAATTGTACCTCTCCTGCTCTTCGAGTTTCTTGGAGTGCTGCTATGTCAATATCAAAATGTCTCAACTCCCTCGCAATGATGGCAGTCCTGCATTCAGGATGTTCACTATCTGTATTGTCCAGCAATGTCTGTATATTCCACGTTCCAAAGTTCATTTGTCTTTTGCGACCGCTAAGTGGTGACCCCACTGAACACAGTGATCCAGTCAGGGAGAGAGATGAGGCAGACTATGTTTAGGGCACCTTTTCTAGCCCCCTCCCCATACTGGGTGAACAGAGTGGATCCTGAATAGGACTGCTCAGTCGTAGATACAGCTGCCGTACAACTCAACTGCCTCAGTCCTTGAGCCAGGACAACTGAGTCTGTATCCATCACCCATGTGCTGGTCCATGACTAGGGGCTTCTGGATTTCACAGTCCTGCCCCTGTTGCCATTCGCCAATCGCCATGGGACTTTTGGTTTGATTTGCTTTTGTTGGAAGATGCCTGTGCGTGAATTTGTTTTATGTGGGGAGATCGGTGCACGACGATCAACACACAATCTTGACAGAAAAAGGCTTTGATCCAATGGCATGAGGAATAGAGATGAAGCTAATGACATATATCTTACCTTTTGTCACCAAAACTTTAGCTCTTTAGGTGGGTCATCAAGCATCAGCCATATGTGAAAGCCACTCTGAATTTGTGCTCTGCTGAAAATTTTTCCTGCATTTTTTCCTACAATTATCTAACAAATAATGAAAAAAGAAACTCAATTTTAAAAATAATCAAACTGATAGAATTTTTTGGTGAAATGCTCATGCATGGTGTGCAGGGTTTTATTATGTTTAAATAATAACATAAAAGGTCTGTCCAGCATCCTGTTTTCATAGTGGCCAACCAGATGCCTATGTGAAGCCCATATATAGGGGGAATGACCATAGCACAATGGCAGAGCATCTACTTTGCATGCAGAAAGTCCCCAGTTCAATCCATCGCATCTCAAAGAAGAGATGGGTATGTCCCTTGCCTGAAACCCTGGAGAGCTTATGCCCATATGTGTGGACAATCATAAGCTAGATGAACAATGGTCTGACTCTGGACAAGGCAGCCCCCTGTGTTTCTATGACATGAACACTAGGGATGGGTGAGAATTTTGCTTCAGTTTGCATTTCAAGCAGAATTTATCAAATTCGCACTTTCTGAAACAATATGAGAACTGAAACACAGCCATCCTTTGAAATTCACATTTAATAGAATTTTGGGATGCAGTTCACCAACTAAACAATATTTATAAAAATAAAAATATATTAGGGGAAAGTGTGCATAAAAATGAATATATGAGTGACAATAACATGCAAAAAGGCATGAAATGATGAGAAATGGCTTGCAAAAATGTGTATCTTTGTCAAAAGTGCCTACAACAATGTGTTTATTTGGAGAAATTTGCACTAAAATGGGGGAGAATTTTCCTGAGGACTTTTTTTAAAACAAATTTCCAGATTGCTGCAGAAATGTAGAGAACTGAATTTAACATTAGAAAAGTGAGAGATGGAAAGAACCAACATTGACAGATCTTTCCATTCGTAATGAACACAACAGCAATCTTCCCACTTGTAATTCCCAACAACTGGTCTTCAGAGGCAGACTGCCTCCAGCGCTGGAGGTAGAACATAACCGCTATGGTTAGTAGCTAATTCTTACTTTCAAGGTAGTCCTTTCATTCTACAAATCTTCTCTTTGGTGATCTGCATTCTGTAGCCTTTGAGGGTTCTTGCATTTCCAGAAAAGTCTGTGACATCCTCAGCAGGGCTTTCCTGTAAGCACAGGGAGGTGAAGAGGTTGCCCACCGTGTGCCTGACAACTCATTGTTAAATATACTGAAAACTTTTTAAAAGTGTGGAATTATTTTAAAAGAAAAGACTTCCCTTTTTTAAAAAAAATGACTGCACTGATCTCAGGTAGCCAACCTCCCTTGGTTTCTGCACTTCAATTAAATCTCTGGGGATATTAGAAAGCTTGGGCAGCCAGGGAGGCTGCTGAATGCTAGAGAAATATATAATTAAAAAAACCCACACAAACCATCATCACTCATCACAAAATGATAAAATAAGTCAAAATTTAGAATTTTGAAGAAATTCTAAAGAAATTGTCAGGTGCTTTGAAAATGAGGCAAAAGTATAGAAGTCTCTTTCACAGGGGAAGAAATCTTTCAGGAAATTTGAGGCCAGGTTTTGTGTAGCATGACTCTGAACAACTGGCTTCCACTTCTTCAATGAGGTAAGTGTTGAGGTCATTTCTACCCATTCACTCAGAGTAGTCTTACTGGTCTGCCATATACAGCCATTTCCTTTAAAATGTTGTGGAAGGAAATCCACTCTGCAAAGTGGAAGGAAATTCACTCTGCAAAGTCAATTGATAAAGAACTGCCAAAGGACAGAAGTCTATTTAGAAGTAAAAGCAGCACATACACTGATGGCCATTAGGGAGAGAGTCATGAAGGACAAGATCTCTCTCTCTGGACCAGGTTACATGGGTTTATATATGGTTACATATGTCATAGTACAGTGGTTCCCAGCCTGGGGGCCGGGACCCCCAGGGGGGCCGCGAAAATCCAGAGGGGGCCATGAACAGTAAAGAAATGAATTATTTATTAATTTTTTAAAAAGTCTTCACTCCTTCTGCACTGTCTGCTTCCCACTGCCGCTACAGATGACACCTCCCCCTTGCTCCAAACAAGAGCGGAGGCCTTTTGCTGACGCGGCAGAGCTTCTTTCAGGCGCACTAAGGGCAGACATCTGCATATAAAATACATGGCAGATGCCAAAGGAGGCTGAGGGTGGAGCTACCAGGAAGAAGAGGGGATTACTATCACTGATTCTCATCTCCTTGCACTGCCGCTATTGGCAACACCCTTACTTAGAATGAGAGGAGAGGGCTTTTTGTGAAGCAAAAAGAAGCAAGGCTGCACAGAAAGGCTGCTTTCCCACTTCCTTCCTGGCAGCCAGCCTGCCTCCCTGGGGGGAGGGGGTCACAAAAGATTTTCAGCTTATAAAGGGGGTCCTGTGCTCATAAAGGTTGGGAACCACTGTCATAGTACATGTTATAGCAAAAGCATAACTCATAGCCATATATAGCAATATCTTATACCCTTGGGTGGTCACTTTCCACATTATTGTCCTTCCCATCCATGTGCCAGGTGACTGGTACCCTCCCCTAACATTAGAGCTAGCTCATACCAGCTGCATGAGGCTTCACCTTAAAACTGATATCCATATTAAGAAATATTTCTCTATCTGACCACAACTTCCCTTTTAACTCATACCATTATTTATTTTTTATTTTATTTATTTAATTTAATTTATATACCGCCCTAAGCCCAAGGGCTCTCTGGGCGGTGTACATAACAATAAAACAATCAGAAAATATATAAATACAATAATACAATGGAATCAAACCAAACAGATGTAAACAAAAATCAAAACAGCAGCAAAATACATCAATAAATATTAATAGTACACATTAAAAAGCCTGGGAATATAAAAAGGTTTTCACCAGGCGCCGAAAACATAGCAGCGTCGGCGCCAGGCGCACCTCATTGGAGAGACCACTCCACAATTCGGGGGCCACAACCGAAAAGGCCCTATTTCTAGTCACCACCCTCCGAGCTTCTCGATGGGATGGTACTCGGAGGAGGGCCTTAGATGTTGAGCGCAGTGTACGGGTAGTTTCATATTGGGAGAGGCGCTCCACCAGGTATTGCGGTCCCATGCCATGTAAGGCTTTATAGGTCAAAACCAGCACTTTGAATTTAGCCCGGAAACAAATAGGAAGCCCGTGCAGATGGGCCAGAACAGGTGTTATATGAGCGGACCTTCTGGTCCGCGTCAACAATCTGGCCGCTGCATTCTGGACTAACTGTAGTTTCCGAACTGTCTTCAAGGGCAGCCCAACGTAGAGCGCATTGCAGTAGTCCAATCTAGAAGTTACCAGAGCATGAACGACTGAGGCGAGGTCATCACTGTCCAGATAGGGACGTAGCTGGGCTACCAATCGAAGATGGTAGAAAGCATTCCATGCCACTGAGGCTACCTGAGCCTCAAGAGACAGGGAAGGGTCGAAAAGAACTCCCAAGCTACGAACCTGTTCTTTCAAGGGGAGTGTAACCCCATCCAGAACAGGGTGAACATCCACCATCTGTTCGTTTAGGACTTCCTCCTTTTCCCTGCCTTTAATATCTCCTTATTATAATATGAGCCAGACTGCAGCCATGCCACTCAGTAAATACTAAAGCAATGCTAATTGATTATATTATTAATGAGTTAAAATTCCTTTCTCAATGTCTTTCTTTCTTTCTTTCTAAACCTATTTTTATAGGTCCTAAAAATAGAAATATTTTTGCATATCTGAAAAAAATAGTTATTTTTGTGGAATGTCACTTCTCCCATCTCCCAGAAACAAAATTAGCAAGGCTACCTTGATGGTAAATATCATAGCCAGTTAATTTATTTGCTGCATTTCCCACAGATACACCATGCTCAAAGATGTTCACAGAAAATACACAATTTAAATATAATAATAGCACAATAACCAACACAATAAAAGTTATACTACTACATCAATATAACACTGACAGCTCAACAATTAATGGTTCATTTAAAGTTTATAAAATCTGAGTATCACGCATGCAAATAAGCCAATTAACAATATACAGTACCAAGAACAATGAAATTATATCTACATTCAACAATAGATTCAGCAGTTCATTTTAAGAGAGTAACTCAACCCAAATCAAACTAGCAGCAAAAAAGGAAAAGATAAAAAGCAGCAGTTCTAAATAAATATACTATTCATACACAGCCAAAAGTTCCAACTAAAAGCCTCACATTTGCCTTCAATGAAACTGTTCTCTCTCAGTGGGATCCTAACTCTAGTCCCCAAACAGAAGGCATAACCACTACAAGGAACTTCATTACAAGGCAGCCCACCCTCCAGCCAAGGAAAGAGATATATGAACATTCATCCTACAAATGTGTTATGTCTATGAAGCCAGCTCGCCCAGGAGGCCGAATCCCCTATGGAGCTTGTAGTACTTTTTAAATGGGTTACCCAGTTTATTCTTTGTATATCTTGAGATGCTATATGTATTTTATGAAATTCAGGCTTATTCTCTGAATGCTAGTTGCTATAACAACTCTATACTTTGATTTCTGCCATCACTGTTTTCGTTGCATGAGTGCAGAGCTTCAGTTTAAAGAACCCAGTGTTTCTAGGTTGTGGGAACAGGACTGGTTTTCCCTTTCCTTTTGCTTGAGAGTCATTGTCTGGTAAAGAAAATGGGTGTCTTGATTTTTATGATTTTTTTTCTAGTTTTTATTTTATTTTAACACATAAGCTGCTTTGAAGGCCTTTGAATGGGGGAAAAACCCATCCATGCATATATTAAAACACATAAATAAACCAATAAAAAGTGATAGCTTTATTGGTATACGGCCTAGTATAGGGGGTGGGTGTGGCTGGTGGCGGTGGAGAGTATGAAATAAAGAAGTGTCCTTTTTCCAGTGCTGAAACCTTCTTCTCTCTGGGAACCCTAAACAGCAGTGCCACGTTTATCTTCCAGAAATAGCCCTGAACAGGATTGGATATGTTTGTTTGTTGTTGTTGTTGTTACATTTATATCTCCCCTTTTCCTCCAAGGAATTCAAGGAGGTGTGCATGGTTCTCCTTCTCTCCATTTTTTCCTCACAACAGCCCTTTGAGATAGGTTAGGCCAAGAGACAGTGACTAGCCCAAGGTCATCCACTGAGCTTCACGGGGATTTGAACTCTGTTCTCCTGGGTCCTAGTCCAACATCCAAACCACTACACCACATTGTCTCTCTTCATTTACACTGCATTGATTCACAACACTTGCCATCTTTGCTGCTATAGCATCCCCAGCCTCTCTTCTTCTGACTTCACTAGAGCAGCCTCGGAATTAGCTTTTTGTTCCTTGCAAATCCACACATTATGTTAAACTTTTCTGCAGTTAGTTCAAGCACAAGAAAGGAGGGGGGACAGATAAAGAGAGATCTCATCAAAATCCCAGCTGCATCTCTTCTGAGAGAACAGATACATTCAGATGTTTGTTTCATCCTGGCCTAAATACAGCGTGTTGAAAAACCGTTTCATTTGCATAAGTGCTATCAGCCCACAGTGCACTTTACTCTAGATCCTCCCTTCTCATTTCATAACATTGGCATTTTATTTTATTTTGATAAAGTGTCCGTGGTGTTTGAAAAAGAGCTCGAATTTAAGCTTGTGTCCTCTTCAGAAAATCTTGATAATCCACATTAGCTTTAGGTAGTTTTCAAGGTCAGGCCCAAGTAGAGTTTAAGGATACAGAAAAACTGCTCTCCTGAGAGACAAATATTCAGTGAGTTAAAAACTGAATGCATTGCTACTACTGTTTTGGCAGGCTTCCAAGGACTGATATCAATATGTGAAATAAATAAGCCCTTACAAAATGATAAGGGTTCTTTAGGTTGGTGCCTAAGGAATGAAAAAAGAAAAAGCTGGGCATACAAAGAAGTGCAGCTTCTCATATCATCAATGCAAGAAGGTTCTTAAGGTGTGGTCTGAATATAGCTACACTACACAGCCCATTGTGTGTGCGTGCATGCGTGCATGTGTGTGTGTGTGTGTGTTGCTGCCGCCCCTTAGAAGGGATAGAACATGAGGAGGATGCTAGCTAGCTGCCTTGCGTGCAGAAGCTTGGCCAACTGGGCTAAGCATATTTAAATCAGGTCACACCATTCCTACTGCAGTTTCCAAGCACGACAACACTATGCCCACCCATGTGACTTCAGACAGGTTTGCAGCTGAGCAGGAATGCTTGGGACCCATTCCTCACTGATAAGAAGAAATGAGTTTTTTCCCCTACTCTGCACTGGTTCACCCATGGGGCTTTCAAGAATCAGCTTTGTTTGGTCTGAGGCTTTCCCCATATAAATAGGCCATATTTAGTGTCTTCTGTACATACCTTTCAACTGACGGCAGGGAAAAGCAAACGCCGGTTATAATACATATATGATGCTTGGAGCCAAGGTGTGTTTGCCATCCAAAGAGACTGTGCGAGTGGCTGTTTTTAGACGTCCAATGAGACAAATGCTGTAAAGCACTCAACTGCATAAATAATACAAACGATATATGTATTAAGGAAAACAAAGAAACGGGAAATGAAGGCAGATAACAAAGACATTACCAAATACAATAATAATGGGGCTCACAGTTCAACCCATTTACTGTAGTCCTATTTGGCCATTAATGTTCTTATGTTCATGAACAGAGGAGCAGGGAATGGTGTTGAGCCTCTGCTCACCCAAGAGGGCATGGGAGAGGGAAGACATGAGCTTCAAACTCCCCAGCTGCCAGGAGGCGTGGAAGATGCAGGAGTGGTGGAGTCTCAACAAGACCTTGGGAGGGAGAGTGAGGTTGAGTTCGGGCCAATTCCCACGGTTTCCGGTTTACGCTGCTGAGTCAACTTTCTTCACACGTTGCAGAGCATGTCTAGAGTGTAGTTAGGGAACTCTAGTGAGCTAGCGTAGAGATTCTTATGAAGCGCACTGCTTTTGATGTATCCATTACTTTAATAAAACAAGATTTAATTGCACCTGTGTCTCAGCCTCGTGGATCTCGCTCTGAACGGGACAAATGGGAACAGATCAAGTAGGGGGTAGTGGGTGGTGGGAAAAGTAACATGGCTCTCCAGGAAAGACTGGAGTGGGGAAAATGTGACTCCCCCTGCCAACAAGGGCCCTGTTATTCCAAAGGCCATTGTTTGGGGAGTGGGGATTCTGCTGCACCATAGATTTGTGAAGCTTCAGCCTCTTCTGCCTGGGGGAAATCTCTCCATTGACTTGCATAGGGGAAGGGGTTGATTATAAAATAGCATATTTCCCAGGAAAGAATTGGATGAAGGAAATGTCACTCCCCTACAAGGAAACTGTCACCTTAAGGTGACTGGTGATGAGTGGGCTTCTGCCCCCCTCTGGATTTTTGGGGATACAATGGAGATCTCTCTATTGACTTGCATAGGGTATGCATAGATCCACTTAAAAAAAAGACAGTTGTTTTCACACACACACACACAAATAACTGTGGTTGGAGTGCCCTGGGAAAATAATTCAATGGAATAAAAGCTAGACCTTTCTGTCAAAACAAACGATTCCTCACCTCTCCACCACCCCATCCTCAAGGGTTGGACACATCCCGAGTCAGCCTGGTTTCATTTCTCACTAGGAGAAAACAGCTGTGTGTACAGTCCTTGGAAATTTGAATCCACAAAGCCACCTGGAAGCTTAAGGCATTCCTGATTTAGTTATTAGCAACTAAGAAACATGAGAACCTTCCTTGAATCACCCCAACTCATCTAATAATTCAGGGTACATGCAGAGTCAATGCACATATTTATCTTGTTTTGTTAATCTTTTATAGTCTTACATTTAAAAAAACACACAACCGAAAACATATAACTTACTCCAATACTGGTGTGTACATCCAACTGGAATTCATAATAACTCCCCGCTCCGCACGGTACTTACCGGTTGCGGGGCGAGATTTGCAGCCCGGGGTGAAGCCCTAACCACCATGTTAAGGAAGGGCAGGTGCGCCAGGACTGGCATGACGCCATCAAGGCGCGCCGCGGATGACGGGAGGCCGAGCCTATATAAGCTCACGCCGGCCCCTCAGCCACCTCTTCTTCTTCTTCAGCAGCCTGAGCTTTGCAGGAGAGCATCAGGCTGCGGATCAACTGGTGCCATTTTAGACGGCGAGATCGCGGCATGGCGGGCACCATTTTGTTTGTGGCCTTTAGGCCTGGTTCAAGCCGGGGATTACTCGGGCCTCTTTGTGGGTGGGGGCGGTATTTCTCCCCCCCCCACAGCTGGGATCAAGCAGACTTATCTCAGCCGGGGTTACACGGGAGAGCTAATTCACAGAGGCAGCTTTTTCGGCCTAGTGGAGACAGCCCCCCCCAGGGGGAGTACCGGACAGGCCCCTTGACAGGCCTATTGACCTTACGGAGGCTCATTTTCCCCTGGCTGGTTAGATGCTTATCTCCCCTCAGGGAGTGAACAACAGGCCATTTGTCTTTTCAACCTCTTCCCCCACACTAGGGTATTAACTGGGCCATTTGACCTTGGTGGGCTGGTTCTGGGCATCGGGCCTAGTCAGGCCTGGTGGGGTGGATTTATCTTTATGGGTGGCAACCGACAAGAAGTCGCCTTACACAAAAAGGGTATTTTGATAGTATATCATTTACAATGCCGCCCAAGAAGGGACAAGGGGGGCCTAAAGGAAAGGGTAGGGCCCCTAGATTGGCCGGGGGGATGCCTCCTCCTAGTGCTTCCAGGCCACAGGATGATGAACCCCCTTGGGCAGCCATCCTGGCTCGTCTGGAGGTCTTGGAGGGGACTTCATCACGGCAACCCACCCCCACTCACTTGGCCCTTGGTGTGGTAGTAGCCAGCAATCCCTATGCTAAACAATTTAGGGGAAGCTGACAGCAGCGAGCGACCTCAGACGTTGTGGGACAACCTGCGGGGGCTGTCCATACGGTTGTTGCCTCTTCCTCCCAGCAATCTACCCCCGATCAGGGGGTTGCGGTCGTGGCTGATAATCCCCCTGCTAAGCGGGTTAGGGGGAGGGGTCCGCAACGGGCTAGCTCCGGAGTTACTGGCCAACCAGTTCCTGCTTTGGAAAATACTAACCATGCTGCGTTGAATTTGATTTTAGCTCGCCTGGACGCCTTGGAGGCAGGGCCCAGCAGGTTGGTGGGAGTGGTTTTTGCTCCTGAACAGGCAGGGACCTCGACTCATCACTCATCACAGGATGCTGGATCTGGGGGTGGCTCAGGTGAGTGTGCCAAGGCCGGCTCACACATACCAGGTCCTGCGTGGGGCTGGCCCCCATGGGGTTACCCTTATTGGGGGCTAGGGCAAGCTTGGCCCTTCTTAGCACTGGCCAGAGCTGAGGAGGGGGGTCAAGCTGTATCGGCGCCTGTGGGGCTTGGATCTCAGGACCGGCAACCGTCATTGCTAGAGGCCTGTGACCAGGTGTGGGGTTCTTAGCAAACTATGGCAAGGGAATCGGTTTCCCCACGTCCCCTTGAGTCATCAGGGGTTACTACAGTGGCTACTACAGATGACCCCCTTGGGCATATCAGCGAAGGAGCCATTCCTTTTGGAGAGACTTCTGCCCCTTTAGGTTTTCACTTGCTGCCTGCAACCAGGGAAAAGATATGGAAAGGTGACTACATCGATCTATTTTCCCTGTTGTATAGGGAGCCTGTGAAGAAAGAAAAGGAGAAGGGGGATGACATGGAAGGGGACAAGCCTAAAAGGCGCAGGGTAGAGCGTAATTGACCCAACTGGCTTCCTGCTTTCTTGACTAATATGGGGATAATATTGCAAAAGCAGCCTCAGAGATGCTCTGTCATGATTAAATATCTTGACATCATTTATAGAGCATACACAGAGTTCCAGGGTGTGGCTTGGCTTTCCTACGATGAAGTTTTTCGTATGAGGGCGGCATACGACACTTCCCTCCCCTGGGATAAGAAGGAGGCTGACCTGTGGTTACAGTTCATGTCTCATTCGAGGCCATCGCCCGGTGACAGAACTGATAGTGGCCACCTTCCTACCAGGCAACCACCATTCACCCCTGCCCACGGGACCGCGGGCCAGGGGGTTCAATCCCGCCTGCTCTGCTGGGAGTTCAGCTCCCATGGTTCCTGCGGTTGCAGCCCATGCCGGTTTAGGCACAAGTGTTCTCTGTGTGGCAGACAACATGCCTGCACTGCCTGCCCCAGGAGGCGTTTCTTTAAGGGCGGGAATAGAGACCCCCCTGGTCCCAGGAGGCAAGGGCCTCAAGGGGCAACTCAAGGAAAAGGGCCCCAGCCCAGTTAAGTTACCAGAGTTACGGTGTTTGTTGGAGTTTTACCCCTCAGTTCAGGATGCTCAGTTTCTCTTAGCAGGTTTTACTTTAGGTTTTAGGATCCCTTACACAGGACCTAGGCACGCATTCCGGTCCAAGAACCTTAAGTCGGTCTTGGGCATGGAACAGGCAGTCCAGGAGAAGATAGATAAAGAACGGAAGGCTGGCAGGGTTCTAGGCCCCTTCCCTTTACCACCCACTGCATCTCTACGTGTCTCTCCTCTGGGCATTGTTCCAAAGAAAACACCTGGGGAGTTCCGACTAATCCATCATCTCTCCTATCCCCACGGCCGGTCAGTAAATGATTTTATCCCACATCACCTCTGTTCGGTGCGCTACACCCCCTTTGACTGTGCAGTTACCATGGTCAGGGGCTGTAGGATCGGTGCCCTGATGGGAAAATGTGATATAAAATCAGCATTCCGCCTTCTCCCTGTCCATCCCGGGGATTTTGAATTGTTAGGGTTTGCTTTCGCAAACAAATATTATGTGCATCGAGCATTGCCCATGGGCTATTCGATCTCTTGCTCAGTATTTGAGTGTTTCAGTTCTTTCCTGGAGTGGACTGTCAGGAGGCGGTCTGGTTCTAAATCAGTGATTCATTACTTAGATGATTTTCTGTTTGCTGGCCGTACATATACTGGTGAGTGTAAGGATCTTATGGATCACTTTGCTGGGTTGTCAGAGGACCTTGGAGTTCCACTGGCAGAGGAAAAAACTGAGGGCCCATCCCCTATTATTACTTTTCTAGGCATTGAAATAGATACTTTGGCCCAATGCTGTAGGCTCCAACTAGCGAAGTTAGACTTATTAACAAGAAAGGTGGCACAAGTTCTGGCCTCCAAAAAGGTGATCCGGCTTTCTCTTCAAGAGCTAGCCGGTTCATTGAACTTTGCTTGCAGAGTAATAGCACCTGGGTGCGCCTTCCTTCGACGGGTATATGAAGCTATGTCAGGATTATCTCATCCCCGTCACCATGTTAGAGTTTCAGCTGCCCTCAAGGCGGACCTGGTCTACATTTTTGCAGGAGTTTGATGGGGTCTCTTTTTGGAGACAGGACTGACTACTGGAGGCTGAACTTCAGGTGCACTCCGACGCTTCTGGGTCTTTTGGTTTTGGGGTTATTTTTAATGACTCATGGTGCCATGGTAGCTGGCCACAGACCTGGGTACAAGAGAGTTTAGTTAGAGATTTGACCCTCCTGGAATTCTTTCCGATAGTGGCGGCAGTATATCTTTGGCCGGATAGGTTTCAGGATACCACAGTTCATTTTTGGTGTGATAATCTGGCCATGGTGCATGTTATCAATTCGTTGTCATCAAAGAATCCTAGGGTCATGCACCTAGTGCGCGCCTTTGTTTTACACTGTCTCCGATTTCATATTCTCTTCCTGGCACGCCACGTTCCTGGTATTGATAATAGTATTGCTCTGTCACGGAACCAGATGGAGAGATTTTGACAGCTGGCACCATGGGCCAGGGCTCAGCCAAACGTGGTACCACCAGAACTATGGGAGATTGGCGTCTTGAATCTGAACAGGCAATAAGCCTATCCATTGCGCCCAGCACTATGGTCAGCTACCAACGATCAGGTAGGGAGCTATTGGCTTTCAGGGCTGAAAGGGGATATGTACAGCAATGGCCTATCCCAGTGGATCACCTCATTGAGTTTTGTGTGGAAGGCAGGAGGAGAGGCCTTACAGTCAAGACTATTAAAGGTAAGCTTTCCGGCCTTTCCTTTTTAGCCAAGTCTCGGGGATTTCAGGATTTCTCGGATGACTTCGGCATACGTAGGATGTTGGAAGGTTGGACCCGGGGGCACATCGCGGCTCCGGATGCCCACTCCCCTATTCACCCAGAAGTTCTTCAAGGACTTCAGATGCAGTGGGAGGTCCTATGCGCTTCCAATTTTGAGGTGCGGTTATTCCATGCTACCGCACTTACACTTTTCTTTGGAGCGTTCCGGATCAGTGAGGTGGTGGCTGGGTCCAAAGCAGATTTTTCCTTCTGGGCTCTGTTGATATCCGACCTCAGTTGGTGGAATGAACAGGTCGTACTATGACTACGATGGTCAAAGACTGATCAGCGTAGGAGGGGATGGGTGGTTTTGCTTTCTCCGACACCGAATAGTGGCATTTGCCCAGTGGCTGCCTTGAGGATTTTCATGGCCATGAGGGGCCAACAACCTGGATATCTTTTCGTTCATCAGGATGGCACACCCCTCTCAAAATTCCAATTCTGGGCATTGGCTAGGACGGCCCTTGCTAATTTGGGGCTTGACCCCCGGTTATTCGGGACTCACTCCTTCCATATTGGAGCGGCTTCTACAGCTGCATGTCTGGGCTTTTCACAAGAGCAACTGCAGGCACTGGGGAAGTGGCGTTCCACCGCTTATAGGTCTTATGTTAGGCCATTCCAAGGGATTCGAAACACTCAGCCTTGAAGTTTTGTTATTGTTGTTACAAGTTCTACTGTTTGTTTTGGCAGGCCACTGGAGGGGAGACGGAAGAGCGCGCATCCTTCTTTGCAGCCATAGTATGGTCTTTTGGGCAGGCCACAGGGCGGCGAACTCATGTGTTGGCACAAAGCTGGGGCTTAGCCAGTGGGCCACAGTGCAGTGGCTGGGCCGCCGAGGGATGCGATGGGACGGGCTCCTTCCTACGCTTTTCCATTCTGCAGTGGTTCGTGAGGTACCACAGTTTTTGGTCATTCACCTGGGCGGTAATTACCTGGGGATGCTGAGAGGCAGGGCTCTTATTGAGCAGGCATGTGCTAACTTCCGGGCCATCGAAGGACGCTGGCCGGGAGTGCGCTTGGTGTGGTCTGATATTTTACCCCATAGGCAGTGGAATTACATAGGTGACCCTAGGGGCATAAATAGGACCTGTAAGAAAGTCAATAGGCAGCTCAGGCTGGCTCTTTTGGGCTCTGGTGGGTCAGTCATACACCATCCAGAGATAAGACGCAGTAGGTTAGAACTATATAGGTCAGATGGAGTCCATATGACAGATATGGGTAATGACATCCTTTTGGGGGACCTGCAGGGGGGGGTTGCGTGAGTTGTTGCTCAGCTGTGGGGTAAGTGGGGACTAAACTGAGGTTTGTCCCCTCTTTGGTGGCAAGGAAGTGCGGGAAAGGTTAAAGGTGAAGGGCAGCTAGGTGACACATTTAGGCACCTTTGGAGGTGATTGGCGGTTCCGGAGACCTGCAGCTCCGGGTTATACGGCCCGAGGGCAGGATATGGGTCACCTTTGGGGCCAACATGTCTCATCCACTCGGAGTTTCAGGGCACCGGGGGCAGGCGGTGATGCAGGTTGGCCTTCCTACACACCCTATGGGTGTGGTCAGGGCAAGGGGTTGGCAGATTGGCAGCCCCTTGCCTGGCAGGGGTTGAATCACCCCAATAGCTGCAAGCAGGCTTTGCCTGACTCACCAGGAGAATCCCGCACTTATGTTCCCCTCTGCAGGTTCATTATACAATGTGAATTTGGTTAATAAAGTGGCCCGTTATTTAACCCAAATATATATTGTGTCTGTGTCTTATTTCACCCCTGGGCTGCAACTCCCCGCTCTGCATGGTACTTACCGGTTGCGGGGCGAGATTTGCAGCCCGGGGTGAAGCCCTAGCCGCCATGTTAAGGAAGGGCAGGCGCGCCAGGACTGGCATGACACCATCAAGGCACGCCGCAGATGATGGGAGGCCGAGCCTATTTAAGCTCGTGCTGGCCCCTCAGCCACCTCTTCTTCTTCTTCGGCACCCGCCCTACTCTCCCTCTGCTGCAGTGTGATTAATTTGGTCGCTGCAGGGCCGACTAGGAATTTTTGGCTTGCCTGTGTATTTAGCCGGCAGGTTTCTTTTGCCTACTCCATACTGTGGTTAGCGGTGAGGGTGCTCAGGGTTAGCACGGGTGCATTATGGTTATTAGGTTGATTTGGCTGTTTGATCTTAATATCTTAAAAGGTCGCTTTATGGCAAGGAAGTGCGGGAAAGGTTAAAGGTGAAGGGCAGCTAGGTGACACCTTTAGGCACCTTTGGAGGCGATTGGCGGTTCCGGAGGCCTGCAGCTCCGGGTTATATGGCCCAAGAGCAGGATACGGGTCGCCTTTGGGGCCAATATGTCTCATCCACTCAGAGTTTCAGGGCACCGGGGGCAGGCGGTGACGCAGGCTGGCCTTCCTACACACCCTATGGGTGTGGTCAGGGCAAGGGGTTGGCAGATTGGCAGCCCCTTGCCTGGCAGGGGTTGAATCACCCCAATAGCTGCAAGCAGGCTTTGCCTGACTCACCAGGAGAATCCCGCACTTATGTTCCTCTCTGCAGGTTCATTATACAATGTGAATTTGGTTAATAAAGTGGCCCGTTATTTAACCCAAATATATATTGTGTCTGTGTCTTATTTCACCCCTGGGCTGCAACATACTAGCACTGAGGTTTTGTACACATACAGAGCTAATGTTAATAAATATACTGAAAATTCATAACAACATTCATTGCCTTTAGTAGTTGATTTGGGAAACATATGACTAAGAACAAGAAGAATAGTGCTGGCTTCCTTTCGATAGCTATTGATTTCTCTTAGATGTGTTAAAAGGGGGACTGCGTAGGTGTGAAGATAATTTTAGTACAAGTGAGTCACAAGACTTGTGTTAAGTGTGTCATATTCTGGGAATGAAAAGAGTCAAGAAAGAGTTTTTGCAATCTTTTAACACGTGTTAATGGTAATGTGATAAAGTAATGGAATGTTTCTAAGGCTGTCAACAGATTAAAGAAATAATTCACCCTGATCTGATGAATGCTTGCTTGTAGGAAATTTTATAGCTAGGTTTCCAGCCTTAGTTAATAATATGGGTTTAATCAATTAATCAATTACTTATCATATTAGATCAGTATGCATTTGCACATGAATGAAACAATACTTCCTTTTCTTTTCGTTTTAGATAACCAAGCAGGGGACCATCTTAGAAAAACAGTGTTTACTGTGTATGAGATAATTTTTACATACTACTGGGGCTGGACATCCAGCTTTCCTCTTTGTTGATATTTGTCACCCACAGGTTTTTAAAAGTTTACTTATTTATAACTTTTAAAAATCTGCTACCTTATTCCAATTGCGCAAGCTTTATTTTTAGATAGTAACAAATATTGTTGTTGTTGTTGTTGTTGTTGCCTTCTACATAAGCATCTCAAGGTGATATATAATTAAAACACACAGAAAACAGCAGATATATTTAAATACAAAACAGAAAAGAACAGACACCCACAAAACAGATACCGATGGGAAAGCCCATCAGAACAAAGATATCTTCAGTTGTTTCTGGAAATAGTGGGTGCCTGTCCTATCTTGATAGGAATGCTATTCCATAGAACAAGGGCAGCCACACTAAAAGACCTACACCCAGTTACTGTGGAGCGGGCTTCTGATATCTTTGGAACTGGGAGATGCTGGCCCATACACCATGGTGACCTCCTACGTATGTAAGGGATAAGGTGGTTTCTCAATTAGCCTAGTCCTGTAGGGCTTTATATGTTAGTACCAACATGAACTTGGTCAGGTAGCATACTGAACTAAGTGAACTAAATGTAGCAGGCTTATGTATTTCTGATCTGGATTATGAAGTTCTATCAATTGCTGTCATAATTAAATGGAACACCCCTGTCCATACTCTGACTACCATACTCTGAATATATCTGACTACCACATATTATAGTCATATCCTTCATGCCCTGCCTGTGAACTTTCAGAAGCTTCTATCTACTGTTACTGTTTGAAATGGTATGCATGCAATACACACATGTGCGCACATACACAGTTTTACACACATACATGTGTGTGTGTATGTGTGTGTGTGTGGGGAGAGAGAAAGTGAGTCTTATATTTACATATAAAAAACCATTGGTCTGATATACATGTCAGGGCCTTCTGAGTGGTGGCCCCCTCCTGCGGAGATTTGATAATTCACTATTCAGACAACAACTTAAAATGAATTCATGTATTCATTTCAGCTGGCCTTTGACATATAATGGGTTTACTGTGTTTTATCTATTAATTTATTTATCTGTTAATATTCTGAATATAGGTGTTTTTAAGTATGCATTTTATAATAATTATTAGTTGCCCTGGACTCGATAAGAGGAAAGATGTACTATAAGAAACACTACATCATCATCATCATCATCATCATCATCATCATATCCTTTCGTCAATGCATGGATGCTGAGGAACTGAGTGTGGTTGAAGGATTGGTCACTATCTTTAGCATGAAGACCCCCACAAGACTTCATCTGAGGTCAACATATGTGCACTGCACTCATTTGTCAGGAGACACCACTCAGCCCACCAAGGTTAAGAGTTTGGGTGGATGAAGAGAAACAAGAAGCTTGTGGTTTACTTCCTTTCAGGCCAGGATTAGGTTTTGTGCAAAATGGTATGAGTGTGCTTAGACATCACTCTCTGTTCTTTGGCCCCAACTCCATTGTGGATGTTGGGTCACAGGGCTTCAAGGAGATGTTGGATCATACGCTGATTGGGAAAATTTGGATTCAGTGGCAACAAAGTGTAGACTAGCATTTGAATGAGAACATTATGTGGACACTAAGAAAAACATGTAGGCAAGAATATGTACATTAAACTATTGTGTGGATGGGCCTTTAGTGAAACAAAGGTAAGTTATGGCAGAAACATTTCCACTAATAGGTGAAGTTGAAAATAACTGAATACATTGTGGTCTATATTCCCAAATGAAGAGTCCACCTTCCCTATTCTAGCCTTCTATGCTTTCTGCAGAAAGTATCTGAGAATTGGAGGAACTGAGGGTAAAGCCATGGAAGTCCTCACAATGGTGTGGCTTAGTAAACCTCCAGTACTGGGGATTTGAGTAGCCACTACAATGATCCCTAGTGTTGAAGTGACTGTCCTCTTTGAGATTATTGGCGTAGCAGTGAAATTCTATACATGTCTATTCATAAACTGAGTTCAGCAGGGCTTAGTCCCAAATAAGAGGTATAGCATAACAGCCTAAATGGTCTTGTTAGTTAACAAATCCACATCTCAGACGTTGTGATCTACCCATCCATATTACATCTAAAGGAGCTAAGTCAAGAATGAAACTATAGGAGGGGGAACCTTAATATGTAGGGTTTGATCCTATGCACATGTAAACCAGAGACAAAGTCCTACTTTACTTCAGGGATAAGCAATCAGTGGTCCATCACTTAAGTACATCTTTCAGGAATGTTGTTTTCTTTTCACCCTGAAATATAAGTAAATAAATAAATATGTATGTATGTATGATTGTTGAAGGGGAGGAGGAATTATATCTGAAGAAATGCAATTTTTCATGCAGGTAGGGACTTGCTTCACACTAGCAAATTTCAATTATAAGCTCTATAAGATTGCCACCGTGGCACCAGTGTGTGGATTTATCTACACAAATCCAGATGCGACATATTTTAGGCACACTGGAATGATACCAGTTATCTTCCCAGCTGCCACTTGCCACGTTGCATCAGTGTATGGGTAATTGGAAATCATTGTTTCTGTAGGAAATTCGCAGACATCCACGGGAGATGACTCTTTATCTGTTAAGGTCAAAGGTACATATTCCTTTCTACTTTAGTCAGACAAATGGCTTAGTGTTATGATGCGGTCTATAGGTATCGATCTTCACAGAAACTGCTGCAAAAGCAGAAGCAAGCCTGAGTAGGACAGCCTGCTCCTAATTTGGGGTGTCACATGTATGACTTTCATGTTGCTATGAAAGAAAACCTTAAGCATTGTGACTTTCACAGACAGTCCTAGGGAAACATTTGGTGAAATGCAGACAAGTTATAGGAATCAGAGCATAACTTTTCTACCATTGTTGTTTGCTTATTAAAAAATTATTGCTCACCCACTACCAGCAACACTTGATGAATAATTATATTAGAAGGAGATGAGAAAGCCAAAGACAAAATTAGCCTTTGTTTTAATTCAAATTATCCAAAGACGAAAATTTCTATATAAATTCCATTTAATTCTCTTTCTCCCTATTTATTTTTCAAAAAAAAAAAGAAAAGAGAAGAAAAGAAAAAAGAAAAGAATAAACTCTCACTATGTATCTCAAGATGGAGTTAGCCACTATAAACAGCTTGTGGAGATATAATTTGCTCATGCCATTTCATGTTTTTTTTTAAAGAACCTTATCACTACCTTGCCAGTGTCATCATTGCAGTTAAAGTTGTGCTTTCCAGCCATCTCCAGCATGAGAGGGTTTTTCATGGTGTCTGAAATGGATTACATTTCCATAGTGCCTTGAAGAAGTACGTATTTTTTTTTAGGTCTGACTTTTAGGAAGTTGAAGGTCATGCTAGTTGTTGTCACTGAAGACATGATTTGTTTCAGGTATGGCAAGAAATATATTTGTTTTATAGAACTTTGGGATCACACAGTGTCAAGGGCACGGTGGATCTTTTACCTTCTCATTCTTTACCTTCACTTGATACAGGATATTCTACAGGGTAGCTAAGCTTTGACCCTCCATATATTAGGCTACAACTCCCATTGGCCATGGTGGCTGGGACTGATGGGA
Source organism: Rhineura floridana (assembly GCF_030035675.1). Taxonomy (NCBI): domain Eukaryota; kingdom Metazoa; phylum Chordata; class Lepidosauria; order Squamata; family Rhineuridae; genus Rhineura; species Rhineura floridana. The sequence continues at coordinate 114,567,044 of NC_084480.1, forward strand.
GTTGGAGTCCAACAACATCTGGAGAGCCACAGCAGGTAAGCCATCCCAGTTCTACTCCAAGAGCATCTTTAGGAGCATAGGAAGTTGTCTTATATTGTGTCAGATCATAGGTCAGTGGCTGCAGGATTTCAGACAGCATTTCCCAGTCCTGCCTGGTGATGTAAGAGACTGGACTTGGAGGCCTTTTGCATACAAAGCATGTGCTCTACCACTGAGCAACAACACTCCTTCCTGTCCCACCCTTTTCATGATAACTTCTAAAGGCTATTTTCTTGGAGGTCACAGTATACAGTGATGAAGGGGGTAACCCTTCGCTTCACAGCTGTGATTTCCCCCGTCCATGTGAAAATGATCCCTGTGCTGCAGTTGGCTTGAGAAAAAATCCAATAGGAGGCCCTGTGTGTGTGATGCAGAAAGAGAAGGAGATTCTATAGGGGTGTCCAGCCCACAGGTTCATCCTCCCTTAAGCAGATGAGATGGACACTCCTTTGTCAATTTCAGTTAATGGTGGGCCAAATATCATTCTTCATTTTCATGGGACCATTATCTTGGTTGTATTTGTAATAAAGTTTGGGGTTATTGGTTACCTTACTTTATGGACAAGGTGGCTATTGCCATAAGTTTTTTCCTCTCTCTCTCTTCCATCTATCAAAACAAATCTGCTCCATATACTACATAAAAGGCCTTCAGATATTTTAAAGCAGCTGTGTAGTGGTTAAGGTGTTGGACTACAACCTGGGAGACCAGGGTTCAAATCCCTACACAGCCATGAAACTCACTGGATGACCTTGGGTCAGTCACTGCCTCCCAGCCTCAGAGGAAGGCAGTGGTAAACCACCTCTGAATACCACTTACCATGAAAACCCTCTTCATAGGGTCGCCATAAGTAGGAATTGACTTGAAGGCAGTCCATTTCCATTTTTCCATAATGTCTTCTTTTAATCTTCCCCAGGCTAGTTTTAAAATTGCAAGGACTATGATGCAGTTAAGAGTAGATATAGATAAAAAACCAAGTAAGACTACAAAGCACATGGTGCATTGCAATTGCATATGAACATGCACACATAAACACATGGGAACACTGATCTGAAAATTATCAAAGTCGCATAGGACCCAGGGAAAAAAAACTACAATAGAATTCCTCCTGTGGACTTTGTGCAAGACTAGTCTATTTGGGCAGAGTAAATCCCTTGTTTAGTGCAGTTATAGTGTTTGTGTTTCAAACTGGAGATTATACTCTATTTCTATTTGGGTGCATTAACAGTTAAATCTGAAACTGCAGTTTGATGTAAAATCATACTGATTACAATATGTTGCTACTTAAACAATGAATCTAGCTGTTGGAAAAAGAAACTTGGCCTGCCCAAGATGCATGAATTCAGCCTGCTATGCCTAAACCACTCCACTGAAGGAAGGGTGGACATGGTCAATTAAAAACACAGAGCACACCTAGAAATTTGCTAGAATATATTTCACCTTCCATTGTTTTATCTTGTGCAAACTGAGACATTCCTCGTGTCCATTGGAGACTATTCTGCAGAATAGCCAGTGCCATTATTCCAAAATTTTGGGGGGGGATTTTTTAGTGTAAATTATGCAAAGTGTTGCTGTACTTCACATATTCACAGAAACAAAAACAAAAGAAAATGCTTCACTAAAATTGCAAAGTAAATCAAACATATTTAAAGTGACTAGTCGAGTTATATAATGTCTTAATATAGTTGCTTACTCCCTGCTAAAACAAGATCAGCACAGCACATGTCTTGTTTCTATTATCTGGGCTGATTGCAGGTGTTGCCACCGTTCACCATATGCTCAGAGGCACACGTTACCAAATTCTTCCAAGCTACAAAGGAAGTGGATTGGACTGTGAAAGACCAACCTAAATAGTGTTTGCATTTTTACAGATTTGTAGAACAGTACAGTATCTCAGAGAGGAGATCAGGTCTCCTGCTCCATTGGTGCATTCACTATAGCTGCCCAATTTCTCTGCTTATTAAAGTTTGATAGAAATTTCTTTTGGCTATAGGTATGTTCTTAAACCGCAATAGGTGTTGTGTGTGTGTTTGCCCATTAGTGAATTTCCCTGCTTTTTTTCTGGGAGGTAAGAAATGGGATCCTGTGAAAGTTTGCTGGTAGTGGACTGATCATTTGTATGCTTATTGAGTTCAATGGGATTTGCTCCTCTGAAACTAACCAGGGAGGAGGAGGAGAGGAAAGGAAAGAGTTAAGCCCCAGCTGATAGCCATCAGGCTCAAGTAACACATCACTGGCTGGCAGCAGTAGCTGGGAGGAACCAGCCACACATATAAAGTCAGAGCACCCTAGCGAGGGAGCCTGCTCCACAAGCTAGAGGGAGCTCCAGCTGACGAAGCGTCAAGGCGAGTTAAGCAGCAGAGCGAGTTCGGCAGCAGGGCGAGGAGGCCAGGGCCCCCCACTCTGCCCGTCTGTTCCCTGACCTCAACTAAACCGCAGTCTCCAACCCATTGACGTAATAAACCTTAAACAAAACTATGCAGGTAAGAAGCCAGCAGGGGTGTGGGGGCTTTCCAGTGTTTTGCACCGCCTGCAGCATGTACGACTATCTGCCTGTTGGACAGAAGTCGTGGGTGTGCTCTCGGTGCAATGAGCTCCTGGCTCTCCGGGAACGACTTCATTTCCTTGAGGCCAAGGTGGCGGACCTGGAAAAGCTGAGAGAGGCAGAGAGGTGTGTGGAGGAGGCCTTCAGGGACGTTATAGCTGTGTCCCACTCCAATGATGATAGCTCTCCTGCTATCATGGACAACGATGGTCTCAGGGAAGGAGAGCATCCAGCTGAGGAAGAGGGAAACGATCCCTTAGAAGGGACCCATTCCTTGGGGGATGAGCAGCTATCCTCTTGTGCCGAGGATATATCTCCAGGGGGTGGAGGGATCCTTGTAGTGGGTGATTCGATCATTAGGAACATAGACAGTGGGGTGTGTGATGGGCGTGTAGACCGCAAGGTGTTTTGCCTGCCTGGTGCGAAGGTTGCGGATATCGCCCGTCGTTTAGATAGTTTGGTAGACAGTGCTGGGAAGGAGTCAGTGGTCGTGGTGCACGTTGGCACCAACGACATGGGGAAATGCAGCCGTGAGGTCCTGGAAGCAAAATTTAGGTTGCTAGGTAGGATGCTGAAAGCCAGGACCTCCAAGGTGGCTTTCTCTGAAATGCTACCGGTTCCACGCGCAGGACCAGCCAGACAGGCCCAGCTTCGCAGTCTCAATGCATGGATGAGACGATGGTGTCGGGTGGAAGGGTTTGGATTTGTTAGGCACTGGGGAACATTTTGGGACAAGCTGGGCCTGTACAAAAGGGATGGGCTCCACTTGAACCAGAATGGAACCAGACTGCTGGCACTTAAAATTGAAAACGTGGCAGAGCAGCTTTTAAACTGACTGAGGGGGGAAACCCGACAGGAGCTGAGAAAGGTCTGGTTCGGAATAAACCTCCCCCCTGGGATAAAAACCAAAGAAATGATGAAATTTTAAAAGGGGTAGGCCTAGAAGTAGGCATTGTGAGAGCAGGGGCACAGGATATAAATTCAGAAGAGCAAAATTACCACAGGCCTAACCACAAGTGCCAAAGACACTTGAAGAGAGACACTGCTTACAAGTGCCTGTACGCTAATGCTAGGAGCCTGCGAACCAAGATGGGAGAACTGGAGTGCTTGGTCTTAGAGGAGAGCATTGATATAGTGAGCATAACGGAGACCTGGTGGAATGGAGAAAACCAGTGGGATACGGTTATCCCTGGATATAAACTATATCGGAAGGACAGGGAAGGACGTATTGGTGGCGGAGTCGCTCTATACGTGAAAGAAGGCATTGAATCCAGCAAGCTCGAAACCCCAAAAGAGGCAGACTCCTCCACAGAATCGTTGTGGGTGGTGATACCATGCCCCAGCAGGGACTTAATACTGGGAATGATCTATCGTCCCCCTAATCAAAATGCTCAGGGAGACCTTGAGATGAGATATGAAATTGAGGAAGCATCCAAACTAGGAAATGTGGTAGTAATGGGTGACTTCAACTACCCGGACATAGACTGGCTGCATATGTGTTCCAGTCATGACAAAGAAGCAAAGTTTCTAGATATTCTATATGACTATTCCCTAGACCAGTTGGTCATGGAACCGACCAGAGGGACGGCAACCCTGGACTTAATCCTCAGTGGGGACCGGGACCTGGTGCGAGATGTAAGTGTTGTTGAACCGATTGGGAGCAGTGACCACAGTGCTATTAAATTAAACATACATGTAACTGGCCAATTGCCAAGAAAATCCAACACGGTCACATTTGACTTCGAAAGGGGAAACTTAAAAAAAATGAGGGGATTGGTAAAAAGAAAGCTGAAAAACAAAGTCCAGAGGGTCACATCACTCAAAAATGCTTGGAAGTTGTTTAAAAACACTATATTAGAAGCTCAACTGGAGTGCATACCGCAGATCAGAAAAGGTACCGCCAGGGCCAAGAAGATGCCAGCATGGTTAACGAGCAAAGTCAAGGAAGCTCTTAGAGGCAAAAAGTCTTCCTTTAAAAAATGGAAGTCTTGTCCGAATGAAGAAAATAAAAAAGAACACAAACTCTGGCAAAAAAAATGCAAGAAGACAATAAGGGATGCTAAAAAAGAATTTGAGGAGCACATTGCTAAGAACATAAAAACCAACAACAAAAAATTCTATAAATACATTCAAAGCAGGAGACCATCTAGGGAGACGATTGGACCCTTGGATGATAAGGGAGTCAAAGGTGTACTAAAGAACGATAAGGAGATTGCAGAGAAGCTAAATGAATTCTTTGCATCTGTCTTCACAGTGGAAGATATAGGGCAGATCCCTGAACCTGAACTAACATTTGCAGGAAGGGATTCTGAGGAACTGAGACAAATACTGGTAACGAGAAAGGAAGTTCTAAGCTTAATGGACAATATAAAAACTGACAAATCACCGGGCCCGGATGGCATCCACCTGAGAGTTCTCAAAGAACTCAAATGTGAAATTGCTGATCTGCTAACTAAAATATGTAACTTGTCCCTTGGGTCCTCCTCCGTGCCTGAGGACTGGAAAGTGGCAAATGTAACGCCAATCTTCAAAAAGGGATCCAGAGGGGATCCCGGAAATTACAGGCCAGTTAGCTTAACTTCTGTCCCTGGAAAACTGGTAGAAAGTATTATTAAAGCTAGATTAACTAAGCACATAGAAGAACAAGCCTTGCTGAAGCAGAGCCAGCATGGCTTCTGCAAGGGAAAGTCCTGTCTCAGTAACCTATTAGAATTCTTTGAGAGTGTCAACAAGCATATAGATAGAGGTGATCCAGTGGACATAGTGTACTTAGACTTTCAAAAAGCGTTTGACAAGGTACCTCACCAAAGGCTTCTGAGGAAGCTTAGCAGTCATGGCATAAGAGGAGAGGTCCTCTTGTGGATAAGGAATTGGTTAAGAAGCAGAAAGCAGAGAGTAGGAATAAACGGACAGTTCTCCCAATGGAGGGCTGTAGAAAGTGGAGTCCCTCAAGGATCGGTATTGGGACCTGTACTTTTCAACTTGTTCATTAATGACCTAGAATTAGGAGTGAGCAGTGAAGTGGCCAAGTTTGCTGATGACACTAAATTGTTCAGGGTTGTTAAAACAAAAAGGGATTGCGAAGAGCTCCAAAAAGACCTCTCCAAACTGAGTGAATGGGCGGAAAAATGGCAAATGCAATTCAATATAAACAAGTGTAAAATTATGCATATTGGAGCAAAAAATCTGAATTTCACATATACGCTCATGGGGTCTGAACTGGCGGTGACCGACCAGGAGAGAGACCTCGGGGTTGTAGTGGACAGCACGATGAAAATGTCGACCCAGTGTGCGGCAGCTGTGAAAAAGGCAAATTCCATGCTAGCGATAATTAGGAAAGGTATTGAAAATAAAACAGCCGATATCATAATGCCGTTGTATAAATCTATGGTGCGGCCGCATTTGGAATACTGTGTACAGTTCTGGTCGCCTCATCTCAAAAAGGATATTATAGAGTTGGAAAAGGTTCAGAAGAGGGCAACCAGAATGATCAAGGGGATGGAGCGACTCCCTTACGAGGAAAGGTTGCAGCATTTGGGGCTTTTTAGTTTAGAGAAAAGGCGGGTCAGAGGAGACATGATAGAAGTGTATAAAATTATGCATGGCATTGAGAAAGTGGATAGAGAAAAGTTCTTCTCCCTCTCTCATAATACTAGAACTCGTGGACATTCAAAGAAGCTGAATGTTGGAAGATTCAGGACAGACAAAAGGAAGTACTTCTTGACTCAGCGCATAGTTAAACTATGGAATTTGCTCCCACAAGATGCAGTAATGGCCACCAGCTTGGATGGCTTTAAAAGAAGATTAGACAAATTCATGGAGGATAGGGCTATCAATGGCTACTAGCTGTGATGGCTGTGCTCTGCCACCCTAGTCAGAGGCAGCATGCTTCTGAAAACCAGTTGCCGGAAGCCTCAGGAGGGGAGAGTGTTCTTGCACTCGTGTCCTGCTTGCGGGCTTCCCCCAGGCACCTGGTTGGCCACTGTGAGAACAGGATGCTGGACTAGATGGGCCACTGGCCTGATCCAGCAGGCTCTTCTTATGTTCTTATGAGGGCTGGATTGGGCAGGGGAGGAGGAAGAGGGGAGGGGAGGAAGAAGGGATGAGGAGTGGAAAGGAGAGGGGAAGGAGGGGTAGGGGAGAGGGGGGAGGAAGGAGAGAGGGGTGAAAAGGCAGGTCTGATCATTGCTTATTGAGTTCAATGGGATTTATTCATTGAGTTCTCATGGGATTACCATGCAATCATGCTTAGGATAAGAGAAACTGACCATGTGGGAGGAGGAGAGGGGGAGAGGGGAAGCATGGAGGAGGGGATTGAAAGGGGAGGGAGTGAAGCGGCAGGAGGAGGAAGAAAGGGGAATGGGAGGGGCAGGAGGTAGGGGGGAGGAGGGAAGGGTAGGTTTCATCATTTGCATGCTGATTGAGTTCAGTGGGATTTACTGCCATGCAATCATGCACAGGATATGTAAGAAGGAGGAAGTGAGAGGAGAGGGAAGGAGGAGGGGACAGGAGAGGGGTAGGGAGGAGGGGAAGGGGACTGGAGGGGAGGGGAGGGGCAAAGGAAGGGGGAAGGCAGGGACAAGAGGGAGGAGATAGGAGGGAGGAGGAGGGGAGGGCAGGTTTGATCATTTATTATTATTTATTATTATTTGATTTATATCCCGCCCTTCCTCCCAGCAGCAGCCCAGGGCAACAACTTGCATGCTTTTTGAGTTCAGTGGAATTTACTCCCATAGAATTACGCTTAGGATAAGTGAAACTGACCTGGGGGAGGCAAGGAGGGAGGGAGGGGAGAGAAGGGGAGGAAGGGGAGGGGTGGGGATGGAGGGGGAGGTAAGGAGATTGGGTGGATGGGCACAGGGCAGAGGGAATGTCCCTTTCCCTCCCAAAAGGAAAAGATTGTGAACAGTATCATTTTTTTTCAGAGTTTCCCCCACTTTTTTATTCTACAGTAGGCACGTGTAGTCTCCCACCCAAATTTAAACCAAGGCTGTTCCTGGCCACATCCACACCAGACCTTTATTTCACTTTAGACAGTCATGGCTTCCCCCAAAGAATACTGGGAAGTATAGTTTGTGAAGTTGCTGAGAGTTGCTACGAGAGGCCCTATTCCCTTCACAGAGCTACAATCCCCAGAAAAGGGGCTGACTGTTAAACCACTCTGGCCACTGGAGCTCTGTCAGAGGAATAGGAGTATCCTCTTAGCACCCTTCACAAACTGTACTTCCCAGGATTCTTTGGGGGAAGCTATAACTGTCTAAATTGAAATAAAAGTTTGGCGTGGTGTGGACTGTGATGTTCCTGTATTAATGTAAATATGGTAAGTGCTGTTTGTATAGAAGATATGTGGTAAGTGGAGTGAAAGAGGAGGGGGGAGTAAATGAGCAGGAGAATGCTGGATGATTGGCTGAGTGTTTGAATGGCTGAAAGTATAAAAGGAAGAATGGCAGTTGAATCTGGGTGGACGTGTGTGGACGTTGGTGGACGTTATTGGGTTGTTTGAGAGGTGTTTGGTGGGGTTTTTGAGAGGAGATTGTGTGGAGAGTTGGTGGATGTGGGGAGAGTGTAGAGTTCGGATTAATACTAAGACAAGTATCACAGGAATAGATGAAACCATATGCTTATGTGCCTTTATAAAGTAATCTTGTTATTTCTAATATTTAATAAACACTATTTTGGTTTACCGGAGGCCTGATCCTTGGCTGGGGAATATACAGACCAGAGGGGAGGGCAAGGTACTTACCAAGGCTCAAGGGAAACTGTAACAATTGGTGGCAGCGGTGAAGGGGAGAATATAACACCACAAGTATTCAGAGCAAACCAGAATTATCTGCATTGATACAAAGGGATTGGGGACAGCTTTAGCACGCAGTCACAGAGGTAACCTGATTGAGAGAGACTCAGGCAGAGTCTCTGGGAATACTGGTTATAGGACGTGACTGGTGGTGCTGCCTAGCAGGGGGATCTGGTGAGGTCTATGCTAGAGCGGGGAGAGAAACCATAAAAAAGGACAGTCCGGACTGGTGGAGTCCCTGGTGGTGCCTAGTGACAGCAGTAACCACGAGCAGGTAGGAACCTGACAGGGAGAGCCAGGGAAGGGCGTCACATGGAGACCTGATTAGACAAGCTAAACAGCTGTGAGTCTGGCTTTTAGAACACTGAGAGTTAGTTCTTACTGAGTATTGAGTTCAATGCTAAATTACTTTAATTAATTAAAATCAGCCAGGCATTTTTTAAACTTCTAAACTGCAGAAGATGAAGGTCATAGTATTTGGCAAGGTCAGTAACAGGATTACAGGTAGTCTGTGAACATGGCTGATTTTAATTAATTTCAACATATTACGAGAAATGTCCAGCAGGAGTCTGGATTTCCCCCCTCTTGTTTTATACTTCGAACTCTTCTCTCTGAATGTTTTGTGTATCACCACAAAATTTTAAAGGGTTGTTAAGCAAGCATTTGTGAGTAGAAACTATAAGTTTTGTAAGATTGTGTTTTGAAATGAGCTTATAGGAAGCAGCAGAATAGCATGGAGGGTATTTTCAATTTAACATTGCAAAATGCAAAAAATCCATGCTTTATAATAATCTTAAATTACATATTTTGGAAAGCCAGGAATTGAATTTGCTTTTCTTTCTGGTTCAGGCTGCTGTGCACAACTATTCTAGAGTTGTGAGTTACCCCCTGGTGCTAAAAACATGTTATACAGATAGTCTTTTTGACCAGTTAATCCTGTTTACTGTATATTTAAATCAGGGAAGAGGAACCTCTGGTCCCCAGTTGTTGTTTGATTCCCACTGTTATCAGGCACAATCAGTATGACATGGCCAATACTCAGATATAATAGAAGTTGTAGTCCAATAGCATCTGGAAGGTCACAGATTCCCTAACCATGCTTTGGACAGCATAACATTTGCTTATCCTCTCAACAAAATAAAAACACATTCATCAATGCATCCAAGCTCCATTACATAACCTTCTGGCGCTGCTGCAGTTTCAGAATAAAGCCCCAGCAGATGATGTTACAAGCTGAGATGGCGCAAAAAAAGTTCTATTATTTATATATTTAACCTTTATAAGCTTCCAAATCCAGTTGTGGAACTGGTCTCCTGGATGACAGGAAAGCTAAAAAGGAGCAAGCCATTCCTAAGAATACCTAATAACATCACTTTTATATAGCTCTTTTATAACCTGGATTTGGCAGGGGTATGAGTCCTCCATTTTCTGTTGTACATTCACGAAAGGTAATCCAATCCTGGGTATCCTCCTGGGAGATGGGCTTTCATATTACATATAGCAAGGAAATCTATGTGTACATTGGATAGGGCAAGGGCAGACAATGTGGCACCCTCCTGATGTTGTGGACTATAAGTCCCATCAGCCTCAGGGCAATGGCATGGGATGGTAAGAGCTATAGTCTACAACATAGCTTTTTTTAAAAAATGTTTTTAATGTTTTGTTTTAATGTATTTTAAGGTCTGTTTTATGATGTCTTAAAGTTTTTAGCATTTCTGTTTGCCACCCTGGGTTCCTGCTGGGAGGAAGGGAGGGATATAAATAAATAAATAAACAAACATCTGGAGGGCACCATATTGCCTATCCCTGGACTGGGGCTTGGTCAGAAACAACTGGGCTCAGCTCACTTCAAGCTTCTTTTCTTTGCAGCTTGGCAATTGTGTCTATGCTGCTAAGTTAGAGGAAAAAGTGACAGCTTCAAATTTCACTCTGTCTGAGAGCTGAACAAAGGTCCTGCTACTATCAAAGGTAACTCCTGCATGCAGAAGTGAATTTCTTTGTGTTAATGTGTTTGTGCAATGTAATATTAGGCTATTCCATATGCTTATGAAGACAGATTTTACTTCTTAACACCAGAGATGGTTAACCTGTGGTCCTCCAGGTGTTGTTGGACTTCACTTCCCAACAGGCTCAACTAACATGGGCAATGTTCATGATGATTTATGTAGTCCTACAACATCTGGAGGGCCACAGGATAACCATCCCTGAGGCAATGGATCCTGTTCTCTTCTTTCACTCATCTTTATTCTAAAAAGACCATATCATATAGGGGGCGGCAGTAGTGAGTGAGGGAAAAATAAAAATACTATTTAATATTAATAACATTTACTCTTTAGCAATTGAAAATAACAATAAAACAATACCAATAACTATAACAATTCTTAACTCAGAATGCTGTCTAATATGCCCAAAAAGTTTGTGTGGGTGGGTGGCTAACAACAACAACAATAATAATGTTAACTACGTAAGCTGGCTGTTTCTTGTTGTTTGTGGGTAGCAACTGGATAACAACAACAACAACAATACCAAATTCAGACAGCTGTAGCTAAATTTGCCCACAGTAGTTAATAAAAATTCTTAGCAATCTGAACTGAATAAAAAAACCCTAATGACAACAAACTTTTTTAAAAAATTATGTAGATAAGGATGGGACTGGAATTGATTTGGAAAGAACAGAAAACATACACAAGCTGAACCAAAGCCACCCAACCCTCCACCAAACATTTCTAAGAGACAGAACTTACTTAAGACTTTGTCTCTCCAAACACTGGGATTGGAGAGTGTTGAGTGGGGTGGCAACATTCTAGCCTTCCTCCCTCTCTTCCCACCCTATTGTTCTTCTTTTTGGTACTGTAATTGCTCCATTTCAAAGACAGTCTGTCTGGGCTTATTTGAGACTGTTTTGAGTTACAGATCTGTACAAATATCTACAAATTAATTCAGGACTAGCTGATCCGCTCTGTAGAGATTTGTAGCTGCTTCCATACAATTTGGACAGAATACGAATAGGCCCGAATTGGCCCTATTTGGTTTGTTATTTGTGATTTGTACAAATGTAGTGTACAGCCCTATTTTGAAGGATGGTAAATTATACAGTACAATCACTCCAGAGAATCCCTGGGACATAGTGTGTATATTTACACTATGATTTGGAGAATAGCTGGTTTTGAATTCATTTTAAATTGACATTAAGTCCAAATAGATTTAGCTTCCCTTTTGGGGGGGAGTGGATTTGTGGTCTTCCAGATATTGCTGGACTACAACTCTCATCAGCACCAATCACTATGGCCCATGGAAGCTGTAGTCCAACAACATCTAGGATTCTAAAGGTTTATTGCTGATTTACATCAGCATTCTTGTCTTTGATGGTAATAAAGTCATTTTTTCATGGTTATTGTTTTTAGCATTTTTTGTAAAATGTTACTATACTTGGTGGAATTATTGACAGTCATACTAAACTCTGCATCAGGTTTCTTTTTACTAGCATTGGTTAGTATATGTCTGAACTACCTTTCAGACAAAATGTTCATGCAATTACTATATTTCTTTTCTTTCTACATTTCTAAGGGATGAAAAAATGATACACATTTAATTTGTTAATCGAAGAATTTGATTCTGCACTATTACTTTAGTACAGAGGTTCTTAAGGGCCACTGCAAAGCTATCAATTCCTACATAGATATACTTCCATATTGAGAACCGCATGTAGTTTTTATCATAAATACTAGATTTTGTTGCATTTCATCATTTTGACGAACTTAGTTAAGAACATAAGAACATAGGAAGAGCCTGCTGGATCAGGCCAGTGGCCCATCTAGTCCAGCATCCTGTTCTCACAGTCAGGGCAGGTTCCAAGAGGCGGCCAGGTGAGGCACTGGCCCGAGGGTGACTGAGGCTACAGGAGCTACTGACGGGCCCCTGAGGCTACAGGAGCCCCCAAGGGGCCTTTCTGCTCCCCTTCCGCGATTTACGGCAGGATCGCTGCCGTGGATCGCAGGGCAAGAGCTTCAGGGCTCCGCCATTCCCTTCCTTAACTTGCCTTGTTTTGCGGTTGTGCACACAGTGGTGCCCTTAAGAAAGATGGGGGCTGAGGTTTTCCTAAGGGGCTGAAGCCTCTGCTGCCATCTTGGCTGATGGCACACATGCGTGCTGTGCACTAGCATCCCTACCATGAACCAAGATGGCGGCAGAGGCTTCAGCTCCTTAGGGAAACCTCAGCTGCCATCTTTCTTAACAGCACCGCTGTGTGCGCAACCGCAGAACAAGGTAAGTTAAGGAAGGGAATGGCGGGGTCCCGAAGCTCTCGCCGTGCGTAAGTCACAGAAGGGGAGCGCTGGGGCCTGGGGCAGGCCTTTGCCCAAGGGCTCCAGTGTGTCTGTGGCTGGTCCTGGGCATGCACACGTGTGTATGTGTGCATGCACACATGTGTGCCAGGGCCCAGGGCAAGCTGGTGCCCAAGGGCCCTGGCCTGTCTGGGGCCGGCCTGTGTGGCCAACCAAGTGCTGGTTTCAGTGTTCAGTTGGTGGTTCAGTTAGTGGTTTCAGTGTTGCATGTCACCTTAGATAGCCTTAGACAGAGAGGACTTATACATTCTACAATTAATATGATGACTGCATAACAGATGCATGTGCACCATGCATATATGCAAAGGAATAACACATGTATGATCTCCACTTGTGATTATGGATATGCTGTCTACATACAGTTTCCTACATGTAACACTTGAAGCAATTCTAACCCTACAGAAATTAAAATACAGTGATTTACTTAATCATGTATCACTGGGGATGCTGGCAAGAAATACTGCTCTCTTGTGCCAAATCATGTTATCTCAATATTCATAAATAGCTAACAGGCATCATGCTTCCTGTTCCGATTTTCTGTCCAGCTCACAAAACCTTTGGAAAGGATAAAGATAAGCTCAGTGTTGTGTCTAGATTGTCCCATATCTGGGATGCTGGTGACTGAACAGTGCAAACATGCATCTACTTAACACTTTGTCACATTGTGAAGATGTGTACATCAACAGAGGACTCTTAGTGAAAGGAAAAGCTGTAATGCAAATTTTATCATTGAGTGGAAAACAATTGAGGTGCTATCTATGACACACTCATGGCCCACACATTTAACACCACTCAAGAGAATAGGTTTGCACTGTCTAGTGTACATTGATGCTGGGCTATTTTACAGTGGCTTTTTCAGAAGATATTTAATATCAAATCAAGGTCTGCTCCCCTGTAGGGCATGTCATACTTATAAAAAACTCTCCCCACCCCTAGGAAATAGAAGTAACCTCATCTCTGGAATTTGTAACGAAACAACTGAGAACAGACTTTCACTCTGATTTATTTATTTAATGATTTAAATAAATGCTCTGGATCAGATTAATGATGGGGTATAAAAACATATAATGAAGTAAATGAAATTTTAATTAATTAATTAAATTCAGGTCAAGGGCAGGATACAAAAATCATAAAATAAATGAAATTTTAATTACATTTTAATTAAAAATTAAAATAAATAGAAGAACTCCACAAATCTAAGGCAGAAAACAGGTACAGAATTGAAGACAGGTTAAATTAAAGCTGGGGAAGATAAAAAAATCTAGAAGCAGAGTTGTTTCAACAGAGGTCACTGTGAAGCCAATAAGCCGCTTTTCTGTGCAAAAGAACAGGTGTGGTATATAAATTCTTTACCTGCTTCAGTCCTGATTAGCCTAGTGGTCATTGATAAGCAGAGAGAAGCAGTCAGTGTGTTCCTACACAATATATATCTGGGGTGGCCTGGCTTTTCTAATAACCTTGAAGGGGTTTCTCAAATTTGAGACAATTTTAGAAACAACACTTCCAGTTATTTTAAAATATGTTTTAATTTTCTGCTAATATATTCTTTTTCCTAGAAATTAAATGGCAGAGGCTTAAGTGTAATGTGATACTGCACAATATTTCAGAAGAATCAGTACTTTAAGGATTCTGTGGTTCATGCTGAAGTTTCCCACATCACACCTAACACTTCATTGTCACATCTGTGTGCAACACATTACAGGTTGTATTCTGCAATGAGCATGTTGTGTACAGCCTGTTGGCTGTAATATCTACTCCGAAAGCCTGAAAAACCGCCTCTGTTTTACATAAAACAGACAATATCTGAAGTCCAGCACATTACATCCAGTGATGGACTGTCTAATCCGAACATTGTCTAAAGCAGCCTTTCATGACCTTTGGGTCCGAGATGTTGTTGGACTACAATTCTCAGCCCCAACCAGCATGGCCAATGATCAGAAATGATGAGACTTATAGTCCAGCAACATCTGGGGACCCAAAGGTTGGGAAAGGCTGGTCTAAAGAATGTGGTTCCAGTTCAGCTGAGCTGTGGCTCACTGAAAATGATGCGACTTATGCAAGTTATGACCGAGGATTTTTTGTGTGTGATGATATTCACCAGTATGGAGTAAAAGGTAAAAGTGTCCCCGCACTTATAGTGTGAGTCGTTTCCGACTCTTAGGGTGACGTCTTGCGACGTTTACTAGGCAGACTGTATATATGGGGTGGGATTGCCAGTTCCGTCCCCGGCCTTTCTTTACCCCCCAGCATATGCTGGGTACTGATTTTACCGACCATAGATGGATGGAAGGCTGAGTGGACCTCAAGCCCTTTTACCGGAGATTCGACTTCCTCCTTCCGTTGGAATCGAACTCTGGCTGTGAGCAGAGCTTTGGCTGCGTTAACGCCACTTACTACTCTGCGCCACGGAGGGTCTTGCCAGTATGGAGTACCATCACCTCTTTCTTTGCTGTCTATGGCAGCCATTTTGTTCTGTCATCTATGGCATTTTTATCAAGATATGAGTATTGGCACCTCATTCTTTACCCCCCAAAAAAGCATTGATTATGACTAATTGTCTAGTGTACGTTCATTTTCCTTTGGTTTCAATGGAATTTGGTGTCAATTAACTTTAGTTGAATAAGGACCTATGTCTACATTTTAAAGAGGCTTGTGTACTACTACTACTATTACTACTACTACTACTACTTCTACTATTACTACTACTACTACTACTACTACTACACCATCATGAACAATATCATCATCATGTCACCTTTCAGGATAGAAATCTTTCCAAGGTGGTTTAAACAAATAACATCAATGAACATTTTGAGGAGATAAGAAAACAATAAGCAATATCAGTATATTATAAGAACATAATAAAAGCCTGCTGGATCAGGCCACTGGCCACTGGAGGATAGTCCATTAGGACTACTGGGGCATGCCCCCCCCATTGAGAGTGTCAAGCAATGTTTAAATCCCCCTCCAAATTCTCAAAGCTACACATTCTTTCTTGTTCCACACATATTTTATACTTTTATTTGACCTTTTACTTCTACTTATTTCAATCTATTGTTCTCTGTCCAAACAGCTCTCTGCACACTCAGACAATCCTAATCCAAAAGTGTAGCAATGGCACCGAAATCCCTCCCTTTGGTCTGCCTGCTTGTCAGCTCTTTTAGAAGGCTTCTCCACCTGTTGTTAAGAGGCCTCTCTAACACAGGCACTATAGCCAATTAGGGAGGCATCTAGGCTGCTTCAAGAACAGCCCACTTGGTAATATTAGCTTTTATCAGAATCACACATTGGTCCTGAGTTTGCTGAGATATATAGACATGTCTCAGTTAGAGGAATGGGGGTAAACTACTATTGTAAAAGCAGATATGGTGTCTTCAAAGGCCAGACTGTGCCCTTTTTATTGTAGGGGGTTGGGAATGGAGGGGAGATTCTTCTTGATGGCAAACTCCCTCTAAAAATGCTTGGTTGGCATAGGTGGGTGGAGGGAAATCCGGTTTCATCATGAGCCAAACTAGGCCTTTTTTTGTCAGGCTGGGGAAAAGAGGAGACTCTTGATAGCAAACTGCCCCCAAAATATTTGGCTGACACCATAAGGTAGGGTGGGGGGAGAATTTGGTTTCTTCATGAGTCGGACTGGGCCTTTTTGTTATCATAGTGGGGGAACAGGAGATTCTTGGTGGCAAAATGCCCCCAAAATGTTTGGGTGGCAACATAAGGGGTGGGGTGGGGATCTGCCTTTTTCATAGCTAAAAGGTAAAGGTAAAGGTGTCCCCGCACTTGTAGTGGGAGTCATTTCCGACTCTTAGGGTGACGTCTTGCGATGTTTACTAGGCAGACTGTATATATGGGGTGGGATTGCCAGTTCCTTCCCTGGCCTTTCTTTACCCCCCATGCTGGGTACTGATTTTACCGACCACAGATGGATGGAAGGCTGAGTGCACCTCGACCCCTTTTACCGGAGATTCGACTTCCTCCTTTCGTTGGAATCGAACTCCGTCCATGAGCAGAGCTTCGGCTGTGTTACCACCACTTACCACTCTGTGCCACGGAGGATCATAGCCAAACGTGGCCTTTTTATTGTTAGCATGGGGGAAAGATTATTGGTGGCAGATTGCCTCGACCCCCAAAAAAATGTTTGACTGGCATAAGTGTTTGTTTGTACAGAATGTTTTTTTCATGGGCTAGAGCTTTTTTATTGTCAGGGTGGGAGGGAGAGGAGATTCTTGGTGGAAAACTGCTCCAAGAATGGACTGTGCTGGGCTGGACCTTTTTTATTTATTTAAAATTTGATATGGGCTTATGTAAGATAATTTGCAGTTGAGGGGCGAAATAAGACACTGACACATCAGCTTGGGTTAAACAAGGGCCACTTTATTAAATTACAGCAGACAAACCTAATTTTAAAGTGACCTGTAGAGGGAAAATCTAGGTGCGGGACTATCTATAAGCAGGTAGCTTGCCATAGAGCTCTTGGGCGACCAGCCCCTACCGGGGCAAGGGCAAGCCCATCTGCTTACCCCTTACCCCAGCCACACCTTGTAGGTGAGTAGGGGGGGCCTTCCCACGTCATCCCCACCCAGGGTTGAATAACCCTTGGGTAGATGAGATAAGTTGGCCCCAGAGGCAGCCCATATCCTGTCCTCGAGCCGCAAAGCCTTGCCAGACAGGCCTCCGGAACCGCCAATCACCTCCAAAGGTGCCTAAGGGGGCCACCTAGCTCTCCTTAACTATTTCCCTTCCCGCACCTTCCCACACCAGTGCTATAACAAAACTGCCCCATAGGGCATTAGCCTTCAATATATCAATTTTGCCAAATTAGCCAAATCCACCTATTAATAACAACGCCCCCTAACCCGATTCTCTCCCCCTCCCATAGTGTGGAGCAGGCGAAAAACCTGCCCGCCAACGAGGGTGGGCAGGATAAAAATTCCTACTCGGCCCTGAAGCGACCCCTAGGCACACCATAAAAAAGGGAGGGTGGGGTGGGCGTCGCAATTCCAAAGAGGAATGTAGGAGGGGCAGCTGGGCTTAAATAAGCCGTCCAGCCTCGCCCCTCCCTTCAGCCAAGTCGCACTTGCGTCATAGGTGCGACGTGCGACTTTGCCCCATTTAAAGATGGAGGCAGCAGCTTCGCCCCCATCTGCAATTATGCCCCACCCGTCAGCTGTGCGGCGAGCAGGGCGTCATTTGCAGTTGAGGGGCGAAATAAGACACTGACACATCAGCTTGGGTTGAACAAGGGCCACTTTATTAAATTACAGCAGACAAACCCAATTTTAAAGTGACCTGCAGAGGGAAAATCTAGGTGCGGGACTATCTATAAGCAGGTAGCTTGCCATAGAGCTCTTGGGCGACCAGCCCCTACCGGGGCAAGGGCAAGCCCATCTGCTTACCCCTTACCCCGGCCACACCTTGTAGGTGAGTAGGGGGGCCTTCCCACATCATCGCCACCCAGGGTTGAATAACCCTTGGGTAGATGAGATAAGTTGGCCCCAGAGGCAGCCCATATCCTGTCCTCAAGCCGCAAAGCCTTGCCAGACAGGCCTCCGGAACCGCCAATCACCTCCAAAGGTGCCTAAGGGGGCCACCTAGCTGTCCTTAACTATTTCCCTTCCCGCACCTTCCTGCCACAAAAAGGGGACAAATCTCTATTTAGTCCCCTTTTACCCCACTGCTGAGAAGCACCTCTCGCAGACACCTCTCCAGGTCCCCAAGAAATAAGGCGTTACCTGTGTCAGACAGGTGAACGCCGTCTGCCCCGTAAAGTGCACCCTGCCAGTGCCAAATGCGTGGAGTGGGATGGTTAACTCACCATGTGGAAGAAGGGCCAACCGAATCCGTCGGTTGACCGTCTGCCGTGCCCAGTCTATAGCCCCTGGATCCCATACCCCATGCCACTCCCTCCGCAGGAGCATGACTGACCATCAGACATACGTCAGGCCACCGTTGCCTGATAAGCTGCATGTCAGCACATGCTTGAACGATGAGGGCCATACCCTGCATCAAGCCAAGGTCATTCCCACTGAGGTGGATGACCAGTACCTGCGGAGTAATCCGCGTCGCATGCTGCTGGAATAGTGCGGGTAGAAGTCCCTCCCAATGCATTCCTCTCCGGCCAAGCCACTGTATCGCCGCCCATCTGCTCAGGCCCAACTGTGAGCCGGCGCTCGAGTTCGCTGCCCTTCGAGCTGCCCAGAACACCATGCTGTGGCCGCAAATAAGGATGCGTGTGTGCTCCGTCCATCAGATGTGGAAGCGTGTCTGATCACATCAGACGTGGAAGCGTGTCTGATTACATCAGACATATCGAAGGCCACTGCTGCCTTGACAGCTGCATGTCCATACATGCCTGAATGATGAGGGCCTTGCCCTGCATCACGTCAAGGTCATTACCACCGAGGTAAATGACCACCACATGCAGAGTTGTCCGCACAGCACCTTGCTGGAACAAAAGTGGGTAGTCGCCCATCTCAACGCATTCCTCTCCAGCCAAGCTACTGTACTGCAGCCCATCTACTGAGGCCCAGCTGTGAGCCCATGCTCGATTTCGCAGCCCTCTGGGCTGCCCCGAAGACCATGCTATGGCCACATATTAGGATGCATGTCTGCTCTGTCCCAGTCCAGCAACCTGTCAAAATAATTTTAACATGTTAGGCTTCAGAATGCCCAGGCCCTCCAAAAAAGGGGAACTATAGCCCTTATAAGCCAGAGGACCGGCATGCAACTGCCTGCACCTTTGCCTGGGAAAAACCCAAGACCTGCTGCTGTAGAAGCAGCTACAATTCCAAAAGAGTGGATTCCAAACTCTGCGGAGTCATGCCCTAGCCCCTGTAAGGCCCACTTTGCGAGAGCTCAAACTGGTATTTTGTCAGGGTATCCTCACTTGCAAGCGCAAATAAATGCATATAACTCTTATCAGCACCCGTGGACCAAAGTCCAACGGCCTGCACCTTTGCCTGGGAAAACCCTAGACCTGCTGCTGTAGAAGCAGCTCCAATTCCAAGGAGTGGATTCCAAAACTAAGGCCCGCCTTGTGAGAGCTCAAACTGGTATTTTGTGATGGGATCCTCACTTGCAAAGGGCGAATAAATGCATATAACCCTTATAAGCACCAGAGGACCAGCATCTAACGGCCTGCACCTTCGCCTGGGAAATAACCCAAGACCTGCTGCCGTAAAAGCAGCTCCAATTCCAAAAGAGTGGATTCAAAATCTAAGGGTCATGCTCTAGCACCTGTAAAAGCCCGCTTTGCGAGCGCCCAAAACTGGTATTTCGTGAGGGGATGCACCTTTGCATGAGTGAATAAATATCCTTCTCCAGACCCCATGGTCAAATGTACGGTCCACCCCATACATATCTGGTCCGTCTTAAACCTGTTCAATTAGATACAGGCGCAACCCCCCTCCAAGAAGACATCTGATAGCTGGAGGGTACGCGACACAGGTCTCGCTTGGATCCAGCCACCACCTCACCTATCCCAAAAGCTCCAAAACAGCATAAGGGCTACTACCTAGCATGGTCTGGTTTCATAACTGGAGGAGCTTACTGTATTCCCACTGGCCCACCAGACCCAAATAATGTCCAGTGAAAAAGGGCGATGTGGATAGGGAAAAAACCACAAGCCTAGTTAAGAAGGAGAGTCCTGCCAGCTTACCTTGAAGTGCTCGGACTGACAGGCCCCTTCTCCTGCCTTTCATTAGGAATTTCAGCAGGTGACCCCCTACCTGCTCTCTGATAGCTGGCTAGCATGCTAGGGGCCATGGAATCCATGGCCCTAATCCTAGTGTTCTTAAATATAAGGGGTTAAGAAATCCGGCCCGTGGCCAATGAGCCCATCTGCCCATGTTGACATCAAAAGAAGTAATGAAAGGTGACACCCATAGTTAACCCTTCTTTAATCCAGGCCTGCAGCTGCAGAAAAGAGGGCCACACAGCCAGGTCGGCGCATAAGGCATCCATGACCCTGAACCTGTAGTAAGGCTGTGCAACCCCTGCCATGGCATCATGACTCCCGTAAAAGACCCCTAACACCTGGAGGGCCAAAGGAAACCTTTCATGGCCTCTGAAAACTCCAGGATCCTGATCAGCAACAGTTAAAGCCTGTCCATTTGCAGCCTGCAGCCCCGTGCCCCAGAGTCAATCTTGATACCCAGAAAGGTGAACACTGGGGCAGAATATCAGGTATGAACCCGTTACTGCCTGACCCCATAAATAAGACTGTTGGTGAATCAGGCATAATTTGCCCATTGCCCATTAGGGGCATAGCTGACTGGGGCATCCAAAAAAAGGGGGGGCAGGAAGACTACCCAACTGCACCTCTTTACAATCCGTCCCTGGCAATTACTGTCATAACTAAAACAGATTGAAGGTGGTAGGCCATGAAGGCCAGCCGGCAGTTGGAGGCCATGAAGGCCAGCTGGGAATTTAAGTATGGGATAGGGAAACCAAAAGGAAAACACCGTAACACAGACAAAACTCCCCTTAAACTGGGTAGCCTTCAAACAAAGTTCGTAGAACCTTGAGTCTAACTGGGGAGGGACACCTGTCCCGAAGCAGCTTATGCTAGGGGCTTCTTCTTACCCCTTTGAAGGCCTCTCACCTCCTATTGCGCTGTTGCACACATCCTTCTGCAAAATGGAAGGAAATCATTTATGAGTAAGCACACTTTACCAACTACTAGGTCATTGCAGCTAACCCAGTTCCCCTAAAGCAAAAAGACTAAGGATATACTGCTGCCGATATTAGTCCCCACTGCAGCAGCTGTCACCTAGCAGGTTTCTAAACACCAATCAGAATATAAGGCCCATGTAAACGTTGCATGCATGTATGACCTCAGGTAATTATTATCAGAAATCCTAACAAAGAGAGGTTCTGGTATTGTTGTAAAATCATCAGAAAAGGGTGAAGAGTCTGCCTGGAGCTTAAATGCAGCATGTGTCAAAAGAGAGTCTAAGATCCTGTCAAGGCAGCCGCTGGTTCAGTAAAATCTAAGATCCTGGAAATGAGGAGAAGAGCCTGATAAGTAGCCTGTCTTTCCTCTTTATTCCTATCCACCCATCCAGCCACACTATCATCTGCTAGACCTTCAATTCCCTGCAGAAGTTTGCATGTTCTTCTTTAAATATAACAAATGCCATGTGCTTTGTTTGATATAGGAATGTGTAACTGATACTTGGAAAATGATCACTGTCATCTAAGTCATGGTGATTTAGACATATTCTAGCAAACCCTGTCATCTCTGCACAGCATTAGTATCCAAATATGAAGGCCAAAAGGCCGCAAAGGCTCACCTGGCCCTACAAAGGCCACACGTAATATAATAATAATGGAATTAATTACCTCAACCTAATATATTCTGGGCCTAGCAAGAAGTCAGACGCCTAACCAAAGAGCTCCACCCACCCCAAGACAGCCACCATGTAATAAAATTAATAGAATAAAGTACCTTAAACCTAAGATAGGCCTGGGTCTAACAAAAGGCCATAAGCTTAACCAAAGAGCCCTGCACAATGGCCAATAGAGGCTGCCAGGGCCTTACCCACATCCCTCACTGTCCTGCGACCCCTACCTATGCTGAACTCACACCCAGCCTTGGCAACCAAAGGGGGGAAATAGGGCCTGTGTGGACAGGCTTGAAAGGCCTGCACAGCCTCCACTCCCATAATTTGCTCTGAGCCTGCAGTGACTGGCCCAAGGTCACCCAGTGAGCCCAATGGCTGTTGGGAAGATTCAAACCCTGGTCTCCCGGGTCACAGCCCAACACATTAACCACTACACCAAAAACTTATCCTAGGTGTATGGGGGGGGGATTGAAAGGCCCACAATCTCCCACAATCTGCCCTGGTCTTATAATTCCTTTATTCCCCTTCCTTTGTGTTCTTGTATTTTTATTTTATTTTATTTTATTGTATGTATGTAGGGAGCCCTGACGCAGTGCCGCTGAAGGACGCCTAGCTGCCACATCCAACTGCCTAGGCCCCTTTAACGAGGCCCTTTATTCATTTGTGTGTGTCGTTCATTTAACAAGTAGCAGCACAGATGTGGTGCTGCTCAAAGAAAAGCCTCGCACCACCCTACTATAACTGCCTGGGGGGGGTGCTGGAGCCCCGCTGGCTAGGCCCCTTTTGAGGCCCGCCCCAGCAGCAGCCATGCTGCAGCGTCACCTGCCGATAAAATTAAAAGGTCCTAATCAGCCCCACAACACGCAGCCTTGCAAAGGCCCAAGCCAGCAGCACTCCCATCCCAGGGATCAATCAAGTAGGCCTAATAGGCCCAACAAACATAGCCTCCACGACTGTGAAGCGTCGCAAAAAGGCACCGTCCATGCAGCTTTGAAAAATGGCCGCTGCTCTCCAACACGATGCTCTGCTCTGTTGTCCTCCTTCGAGCTGTCGCAATTCCAAAGAGGAATGTAGGAGGGGCAGCTGGGCTTAAATAAGCCGTCCAGCCTCGCCCCTCCCTTCAGCCAAGTCGCACTTGCGTCATAGGTGCGACGTGCGACTTTGCCCCATTTAAAGATGGAGGCAGCAGCTTCACCCCCATCTGCAATTATGCCCCACCCGTCAGCTGTGCGGCGAGCGGGACGTCATTAACCCCCATAGAGAAAAGAGCAAGAACTTCTTATAAGTATTTTAATTAAAACAAAAGCTTAAGAATACTTTGAAGAAGACCAGATGCTTATTTTCTTCCTGAACCCAGGACTGTGTCTTTCATGATGGGGGCTGGGGGAGCAGAGACCAGGTGAGTAGTTGATAACACAGGTATCCTGGCATTGGTAATCCAATTAGCAGGGTGTGTTTGGGGTTGTTGCAGACCCAATTTCACTTTGAGTGGACAGGTGGAACCTGTTTAAATGTGGCTGATGAAAAGGAGAAGGAATTTTGAGTTAAGCAAATCCTTGCTGTTATAAAAGCCAAGAGACTGAGATATACTTTGTGTGAATGTCTGAGTCCCCATATCAGTGGAATACTGGAGGAACTTGTGGAATGTCCCGCTACAGTATTCAGAACTGATCATATCGTGTGAAAGATTATTTTTTTCTAAATTTTGGCTTCTTGGTTTCTCCCACCTGCCATATCTTTTTCTCTGAGCAATGGGAAGTTACAGTTTAGAGGATTGGTTTTATTTTTTAAAAAGATACTCTGGAGATCTTTAAGCAATAACTGTTATCCATGATACTGCTGTGACAGCAGCCAAAATCCCTTCTGAACCAAAGTAAGACACTTTACAGTTTAGTTAGATGCTATATGCAAAACTGGAGTGCTTAAGTATCCACAGTATGTTTGCAAGAGAGGAGGAGAAGAAAACCAAAACTTGGCCACTCCCCTATGACCTCATTGACCACACTCCCATAGCAGCCCTACCAAGTCTAATGAGCACCAGCCACCACTGCCAGTGGCCCATCTACTCCAGCATTCTGTTCTCACAGTGGCCAACCAGATGCTCATGGGAAACCCACAAGCAGGACCTGAATGCAAGAGCACTTCCTCCTTCTACAGTTTCCAGCAACTGGTATTCAGAAACATACTGTCTCCAACTGGAGGTAGAACATAGTCATCATGGCTAGTAGCCTTTGACAGCCTTATCCTCCATATAGTTGTCTCATCTTTTAAAGCTGTCCAAGTTAGTGGCCATCACTGCCTCCTCCGGGAGCAAGTTCCATAGCTTGATTATGCACTATGTGAAGTACTTTATTTAGTCTCTCCTGAATCTTCCGACATTCAACTTCATTGGATGTCCACGAGTTCTAGTGTTACAAAAAAGGAAGAAAAACTTTTCTCTATCCTCTTTCTATATGCCAAGCATAATTTTATACCTTTCTATCATGTCACTTCTTACTCACCTTTTCTGTAACCCAAAAAACCTCAAATGCTGCAACTTTTCCTCATGGGGGAGTTGCTCCATTGATCATCTTGGTTGCTCTTTTTTGAACCTTTTCCAACTCTACAATATCCTTTTTTGAGGTGAGGCGAACTGTACACAGTATTCCAAATGTGGTTGCACCATAAATTTGTACAATGGCATTATGATATCAGTAGTTTTTTAATACCTTTCCTAATGATCTCTAGCACGGAATTTGCCTTTTTCACAGCTCCCACACACTAGGTCAACATCTATGATTTGATATTATGAATCATAAGGATCTTCCACATAGCTGGGGACTAAAGCTGGGGACTTTAGGGAAGAAGTAAGGATGGGACCTGTTGGCCAGTACGTTCCATCCACCTAACAGGCAGGCATCAATTCAAGTTCATTCTGTATCTTCTAGCTGCTGCTTTTACCAACTGATTTTTTTTCACTCAGAAAAATATTGATATTAATATCAATATTTTTAAAGAAAATATTAATGTTTTGGTGAAATATTGATATTTACTTTTAAAGTATCAAAATTTTGAAGAAAATGTTGATATTTTAAAAGGAAATATTGGTAAATTATTTTTACAGTCGATGTTGTAGAGGCAGAATCTTTTTTAAAAAAAGTTAGTTTTCAAAAATAGCTGTGGAAATGTGCTCCATTAAATCTGATCCTCGGTGACGGAGAATAACAGAATTAAATGAAAATTCAGCACCAAATCTGAATTGGGTGGAATTCTAGCACATCCCTAGGAAGCAAACAGTTCAGCTGGAACAGGAAAAGACTCCTGATGCCATCTTCATCTGCCCTCTCAGTTTGGTTGGATCCTTCCTACAAAGTACTTGATGGTAGCTGATAGAGGCTGGTGGAGGGAGTCCAGCTGGAATGGGTTGGGATGGCTTCTTCCTCTGCCCTTCCCACTCTCTTTTCATTCCCACATGAGAATTGGCAGTAGATGACTCAATGGAGAGGGTGACTGTACTCTTAGTGTTTTTGTTCACTACATTTACTTCACCATGGAGTCTGTGGTCTTATCATTTTTCCTCTACAGAGGAAACATTGTCTGCATTCCTCCTCAGGGAGGAAGCAGGAGAAGGATTGCAGCTGTCTCACACTACGGATGGGATCCATTGGACATTGCTGGTTCAAAAGCAATCCAACAGCCTAACAGGCTGGTATCACTTTGAGTTCATTCTTTGCACATGAACCACTGCTTTTATGGATCCATTTCCCCCCTGCCCAGGAAAAATATTAATATTTATAAAGGAAATGTTTATATTTGGAAAGGAAATGTCAATAAATTAAATATCAATAAACTGAAGGAAATATTGATAAAATATTGATATTAATATCAATATTTTAGTCATGGGTTTTTAAAAAGAAAATCAGTTTCCAAAAATAGCCTTGGAAAATCACTACCTAAAAATCCGATCTGCACTGATAGTGAATAAGTGAATTAATGGAAAATTTGGGACCAAATCTAAATTGTGCAGAATTCTAGCACATCCCTATTCTCCCCAGCATTAAGACACCATTGGTTGTTTTCTACATCAACAGCTGAATGCGCCTAAAGAAGACAAGGTGTTGTCATGACACTGAAAAAAATAGCAAAGGCTTGCAACCCCAACTACAGACCTAAATTGACAGTGCAGTCACATGCACATTTAATGAGAAGTAAGTCTCATTAAGTTAAATAGGACTTATTCCAGGGTAAATATGTATTGGGTTAATTTCTGGAAGAAATACAGGAAAGTTTATTCTCACAAGATTGAGAGTACTGTGAGTTTGCAGAGATCCCTGCTTCCACACTAGAGCTACTATTCCCTGGATTCTTTGGAGAGAAGCCAGAAGTATTAAAGTTATAATGTGTGTATGCCTTAGCCAGAGCATCAGAAAAGGCCTAATGTAACCAATTACAATTTCTGAGGAAAACAAAAGCAACCAGAGCTTAGAATAAATAATGGTTTAGTAACCTTTTGTAATCAAAATGAATGCCAGGATGGAACATGTAAAGTGCTTCCTTTTTGTACTGGTATTTGTTTATTTGTATTTGTGTTGTCATGGTCATTTTTCAATGCCTCAGGGAACTATTTAAGAGACCAAATAATGTGTGCTCTGGCCTTCACAAAGCACTTCAGCTACTAGATAGTGGGAATTCCACATTAAGTTCAAATTGTATTTTATTTTGGTCACATAATTGGTTCCCCAAGGCAAAGGAAACTCATGAAAAACATAAACCTAACTACCAAGACATTCAGGCTTATCCACAAGTGCAATCTTTGTAAACACAATATTTTGTCTGTTTGAATTGAAATGCCAACACCTTTAAACCCTACTCTAAGATCTAAATGTTTCTGCCTTTAACTCCTAAAATACAATGAAAAAAATCATTACCAAGTCCATGTCAATGTATGTTTTCCCCTTGCCCTGCATAAACACCAACAAGCTTGCACATACATTACAAATAAAATTACCCTCTATCCATCAGAATAGAAAGAGACAATTAACTTGTCCAACAATATCAGACTTTATATTGCAACTGGGTCTACCTGGAATATAAGAAATCCAAAGGATCAGCTTAAGATTTATCTGGCAATGCTGTTTCTATTGCCTGTTGAAGATGAATTTGTATAAAGTTGAACAAATATAATATTTTGTGTAAATGCTATATGCCTGTTTTATTTTATTTTTTAAATATTCTCTTGCCTATTTCTTGCAAGTTATGAATAGAGATGCTTGAGAAATTTGATTGTTTTGCAAATTCCAATATGAAAAGACTTGCTTCACACCTCGTCAAATAATATGCAGATCAGAACATAGTTATCCTTCAGATTTTGCACTTCCTTCACATTTTGCAAAGCAGTTGTAAAAAAAGTATCAGAATGCATTTCAAAGCATGCATTTTGAGGGAAAATACATTTAGAAATTTAAAATACATTTAGAAATGTGAAAAATACATTCAAAATACATATTTAATGACTATTTAAATCTGCATTTTCATGCAGATTTTTTAATCCACTGATTAATCTGGAAACATGACAGAATGAATTTATGAATGAACTTATGTGATCTGTTCATCTTTAGTTATAATAGCCTTTTTCAGATTTAAAGAAGCGGGAAAGACAAACAGCCAAAGCATAGTAAGTCAAACCTTGAGCCTTGGCACGGGGTGCTAATTGTGGGGTGGAGCGTGCCCCAGGCAGCAATGGGAGGGAGGAGGTAGTATCCTCCCATCCATGGCCCAGCTCTCGCGAGATCACCCACAATCCTAGGCAGTCTCGCGAAAGCAGCCAAAGAGCAGAACCAGACCCAGGTCTTTAAAGGCCCCAGTCTGCTGAGAGCCGGCCTCTTTCTTTGTGTGCCAGCTTTGGGGAAAGGACATAGCTGGATTAGACTGTTGGAGAGCCATGTGGAGAGCAATGTCAGTATGGTAAAGGGCCTTCTGGCAGTCGCTCCATGGGTCCTTCCCTCCAGGAGCTAGCACCCAGCAGCAGGTACTAGAGAGCCAGGGGATGGCTGGCTTATCCCATCTGCAGGCAAGGCAGAGGTTTTTATGGAACTTCACCCCGAACCTGGGGATTGGATTGCCATCACCCCTGGATGGGCTCTTTCCTTGGAGCACTGGGGGGGAAGCAGCAACCCAGCAACTAATCTGGCCCTACTGCCATGCCAACCCCACTTTACTTGCTCTAATCAATAAAGGTGTGGCCCAACTTCACCCAAAAACCTGTGTCTGGCTGTGTTATTCCCGTTGCTAAAGGGGGCGCAACATGTTCCTACCACACAAGTGGCATGACACTTTTTTTCAGGCCAATGCAAATATTCTATAAATAATGGTTGGGATTCAAGCATAAATGATTATCTCTGGAATTTAAGCACAGAAAGACACTTTAGAGGAATGTTAAAACAAGCCAGTCTCAGCACTTGTGTTCCATCATCAGTGGTTTTGTAAAGAAGCAATTGCTTCTTATGCTTCATCTGAAACTTGTGCATGCTTTGATGGACTGCTTTAAAGTTCTAGTAGAAGGAGGAAGGTTTTTTATATTAGAAGGAAATGCTCTGTCAATGGTAAACTCTCATGGAGAAAGTAGATGGGGGCTGGAATGCAAAGAAAGAAATGCATAGTGGAACACGTGCATGTGCACAGATACATGATAGGCAAAGGTTACAATGGTAAAAGGGAAGGAAGAAAATTGGAAAAAAGAAAAAAGAAAAATTGAAAAAAGTGATAAGGAAGAACACATAATGAGAATACAGAACTGGAGCTAGGAGTAGAATAGAAAGTTGGCAAATGTGGAAAAGACAATCAATATCTGGGGGAGATATATTTATTGAATTTCTTGTGCAAAGTTATGTTTTGTTTTGCCAGTAGTACAAATGCAAGGTTGATAGAACTTAAAAGTAACTTCAAAAATTATGCCTCTCCTTTTATTTCAATGGTCCCTTTGAAGGATGATTTATACATTTTAGGATTATTTTCTGTTTATAGTGCTTCCCCCTCCCCCACCACTGTCACAGAGCAAATATTGAAGTGACAAAGCAATAATGTAAGTACTTAAATGAGGTAGGACAGGTCTAATGGTATGCCTCTTCTCTCAACAGGAAAATGACTTGTTTTCCAGGCCCTGCAAGATATGTGGAGTCTGGCCCAAGTGAAGTGGAAAGGCTGTCAGAGTTTTCAACACTGAGTATCAGATCACAACAAGCTGGACTTAGGACTGCCCTCAGAATTATGCATCTCTGCTTCAGCTGTAAGGTTCAGTAGGATAAAACATGTCACATTTGGGGAGAGCTGCCGAACTACTTTTTGGTGCTCAATTTCAGGCTGCAACTTGAGTCTGTATGGGCTGTTGCTGTTTTTCAGGGACAAAAGTACTTTAACATGGTTCTGAACTGGTGGTGACTAATCAGGAATGAGACATTGGAGTCATAGTGGACAGATCGATGAAGATGTCACAAAAGACAGTGATGGCCACCAACTTGGATGGCTTTGAAAGAGGTTTGGTTATTTATTTATTTATTTGTGTATTAATTAGTTGCTTCTTACCTGAAGGTCCCCAAGCAACCTATACAATGTTAAAACAAAACAAATAAAAGAGACTATAAAAACGTAACAATAAACAACAACAAAACAAGAGCAATAGACAAAATCATGGAGGATAAGGCTATCAGTGTTTACTACCCATGACGTCTGTGCTCTGCCTCCACAGTCTGAGGCAGTATGCTTCTGAATACCAGTTGCTGGAAACTGCAGGACGGGATAGTGCTCTTGGCACTCAGGTCCTGCTTGCAGGCTTCTCACAGGTCCCTAGCTGGCTACAGTGTAAACAGGATGCTGGTCTAGATAGGCCACTGATCCAGCAGGCTCTTCTAATGTTCTTAACATCCCAGTTCTATTAATAAAGGGATGGAAGGATCTGCCTATTTTCAGAGTGTGTCAATTTGACATATGTTAATTCATAAGTGTGTTCTGTCCCATTCCTACCTCATTCTGTAGTTTTTAAAATAAAAAACCACAAGAAAATTGGCATTTTAATTGTATTTATTTCTTTTTTTACAAAATGTGCATGGTTCTTTGTATTTTATCATACAATATGCATTCTGTATGTACTTTAACTTAAAATATGAATCTTAGGCATTTTATTATACATTTTTTCACAAATAGGCAAAACACCTTGCGTGTTAAGAACATACCTATAGCCAACAGATATTTCTATCAAACTTTAAAAAGCAGGGAAATTGGAAAGCTCTAGTGAATGTACCAGGGGAACCAGAGACCTGGCCTCCTCTATGAGATATTGTATTGCCCTACAAATTTGTCAAAAAGCAAACACAATTTGGGTTGGTCTTTCACAATCCAATCCACTTGCTGTGTAGCTTGGAAGAATTCAGTAATATGTGCCTCTGAGCATATGGTGAGTGGTGTAACACCTGCTATCTCCAAAGATAGAGAATTACATTTTTGTATGTTTCTTGGTTTTCTTCTACTTTGCTTCTTTTCTGAGTTACTACTGTTTCTACAGAGAATCTAACCTAGACAATTATATTTCTCTCATTATTCATCCTAGAAATCTGTGTCAAATTTATTTTTATTAATTTCAAAGCCTTTTTATTGCTCATTGTCATCAAAGCCTTTTTATTGCTCAGTGTCATATGATGGTGAAGGCAGCCTTTTGTGTTTCAAACTGGAGGTTATGCTCTATTTCTATTTTGGGTGCATTAACAGTTGAATCAGCAGAGCTTGGAAAAGTTACTTTTTTGAACTACAACTCCCATCAGCCCCAGCCAGCATGGCCACTGGATTGGGCTGATGGGAGTTGTAGTTCAAAAAAGTAACTTTTCCAAGCTCTGTGAATCAGAAACTGCAGTTTGATGTAAAATCAGACTGATTACAATCTGTTGCTACTTAAACAATGAATCTAGCTGTTGGAAAAAACAAACTTGGCCTGCCCAAGATGCATGTTTTTACCCTGCTATGCTAAAACTACTCAACTTAAGGAAAGGTGGGCATGGTCAATTAAAAACAAAGCACACCTAGAATTTTGCTAGAATATATTTCACCTCCCACTGTTTTACCTTGTGCAAACTGAGACACTCCTTATGTCCATTGGAAACTATTCTGCAGAATAATCAGTGCCATTGTTCCACAATTGTTTTTGGAGCTTTTTTTTTAGTGTTGCAAAGTGTTGCTGTAATTCACATATTCACATATTTTACATCAAACTGCAGTTTCAGATTCAACAGTTAATGCATCCAACATAGAAATAAAACATAACCTCCAGTTTAAGACACAAAAGGCTGTCTTCACCATCATATGACATTGACCAATGAAAAGGCTTTGAAATTAATAAAAAAATAATTTTGACACAGATTTCTAGGATGAATAATGAGAGAAATACAATTTTCTAGTTTAGATTCTCTGTAGAAACAGTAGTAACAGAGGAAAGAAGCAAAGCAAGAAGAACACCAACAAACATACAAAAAAATTAATTCTCCATACTTGGAGACGTAATCCTGATAGCAGGTGTTGCCACCACTCACCACATGCTCAGAGGCACATTATCAAATTCTTCTAAGCTATACAGGAAGTGGATTGGACTGTGAAATACCAACCCAAATTGTGCTGGCATTTTGACAAATGTGTAGGGCAGTACAATATCTCAGAGAGGAGTTCAGGTCTCCTGCTCCCCTGGTGCATTCACTATAGCTGCCCAATTTCCCTGCTTTTTAAAGTTTGATAGAAATCTCTGTTGGTTATAGGTACATTCTTATTTTTTCCCTATTAGTGAAGTCCTCTGCTTTTCAATCCGGGAGGTAAGAAATGGGATCCAGTGCAAGTTTGCTGAGAATGGACTGATCATTTGCATGCTTATTGAGTTCAGTGGGATTTACTCCCCTACAATCATGCTTAGGGTAAGTGAAATTGACCGCAGGGGATGGAGAGGGGAGGAGGGGGAGGAGGAGGGCAGGTTTGATCATTTGCATCTTCATTGAGTTCACTGGTATTTACTCCCATGCAATCATGGGGAGGGAGGCCTGGAGTGGATAGGGAAGGAGGAAGAAGGAAGAGGGGAGGAGAAAGAAGAGGTAGCAACATATTGTAATCAGTCTGATTTTACATCAAACTGCAGTTTCTGATTCAACTGTTAATGAGAGTGACTGTATACTGTAGTCAGCATGGATTTTTCGGATTTCACAATGTTAAATTAAAAATGCCCCCCATGCCATTCTGATGCTTTCCATAAGCTCACTTCAAAACAAAACCTTACAAAACTTATAGTCCTGAACTCACAAAGGCTTGGTTAACAACCCTCTAAATTTTCATGGTGATACATGAGATTCTCAGAAATAGGAAAAAAAACAGACCCCTTTTTGACTTTTTTCTGTCAGAGTTCTCATAATCTGTTGAAATTAATTAAAAATCCGCCATGTTCACAAAGTACCTGTAATCCTGTTACTGACCTTGCCCCATACTCTGACCTTCAACTTCTGCAGTTTAAAAGTGAAAAAAATCAACCCAAGCAGTATGGAGTAGGCAAAACGAAAGGGATCCTGAAATCAGGATCCCCCCCCCCCAAATTCCTACTCAGCCCCAATTGGCAACTAGCAGAGCCCATACTGACAAGGGAGGGAGGGCGGTTGCCGCAAGGCGAAAAAGGCAAGTTTTAAGGGAGAAGCAGTCTTATTTATACCCATTAATCCCTTCGGCTAATTGGTCCTAAGACCCCACCTGACCCATTCGAAAACCTGAGAGTTTCTAGGAGATGCCCTGTTACCCCCACAGAGCTTCAGAGTGGCTGACTGTTAACTTCCTCTGGCCACTGGAGCTATGTCAGGGGAAGAGAAGTCTCCTCTCAGCACCCTTCAGAAACTACACTTCCCAGGATTCTTTGGGGGAGGCCATGACTGTCTCAAATGAAATAAAGGTCTGGCATGGGTGTGGCCACCTGACTAGCCAAGCAGAACAGCTGTGAGTCTGGCTTTTAGAACACTGACAGTTGGTTCCTACTGAGTATTGAGTTCAAGATGATGATGATGGTGGTGGTGGTGGTGGTGGTGATGGTGATGGTGATGATTTGATTTAATTAATTAAAGATCAGCCAAACATTTTTTCACTTTTAAACATGCAAAGCTAATCCTTCCGCTGCCCTTGCCCTCTCCAGTAGCCACCATGCTATCAGGCTACCTGCTTCCATTCCAGTTGCTCATGATAAGAACTGTAATTTGAGAACTGGTGCCTGAGCATGCTTTTTTCCTTGGTCTTCCCTGTGCCTTTTCCTTCATGTGTTGTGCATTTTACATTGTTAGCCTAAGAACAGTTATTTAACTTTTGTAAATTGTATTTTGTAAATTGCATTGTCTTATTGATGTATTTTATATTGTATTTTTATATTTGTGTTTTTTGTAAGCTACCTTGAGGGCCTTTGGCTGAAAGGCAGGGTATAGATAATAATAATAATAATAATAATAATAATAATAATGTTTTCTTGAGCCAAGAATTCACAAAATTCAGTAAAGTGCAAACACATGCACACACACAAAGATATCTATGTTCCAATACATGTATTAGTCCAGGAAGTGTAACATCTGGTCATTTCACTTCAGTAAATGAACTGAACAAAATCCTCAGGCATTTCTATGTACATGTGCATAACTGTGGTGGCACTGAGAACAGGTCCCAGTGAAATGGGACTCATTCACACTTTCATGCTCATCACTTGTTCATTTTCATATTGTGGGCAGCCTGGTTGTGTCAGTGAAACATGTTGGATTCATTGCTGAAAAATGTTCTCTTGTCCCCTGAAACTCAATTTATACTGAAGATGGTTCAGTCATCTAGCTGAGAGCCTTCAAGTGACAAGAAATCAACTTGTTACAATTGCATTAATTACATGTTTGGCAAGTAAACATGTGCTATCTACCCAACAGTTTAATAGGATTACACAAATTAGCTGGGCCTGTTGTGGCTAAAAAGCCTCTAAGAAGGCCTGCCTATGAATAAATATCAATCTTAGCCACACCATCTATGTGTCCAGTTCTGTATCTGTATCTGTATCGCCTCTGCACTGCATTTGGTAATATTTGGGAATACATCAGTTTGTAGGATTAGGCTGGAAACAGGTGGAATGTTATTGTAATCATGATTCATTCAATATTTAGGAAAGCTTTTGGCTATGGTATCAGTGACACAATATGTGATTTTTTTGACTAGACAAATTATTTATTTGCATGGGAGTTTTGAAAGCATAAATATCAATCACATTTGGTAAACAGAGAACAACAGTAATGAAGAGTCTTGTGGCACCTTAAAGATTAGCTAATTTATTATGGCAGAACCTTTAATGGACAATAGCCCACTTCATCAGATGCATGGTGAGTTAGCCTGAGAGTATCCTGGAACAGGACCTGATCTTAAGGTGACCTTAAGGGATATCTAACTGACCTTTAAATGGACATTTTTATCACACTACAAATGTGAATCAGTTTTCCAATGGCAGTATATCTATGTTCTTAACCACTGTTTTTTGTGTGTGAAAGGCTACTGTTAATAAGGTAATTATAACTACCCGCATTCCATTTACTTCTGATCTGATTGTTTACAGTTCTTCTGACCCCCCTCATGTATATATGTACCTCCAATGCAGTGGGCTGTTGTCCATTAAAGGTTATGCAAAAAATAAAAAGGTCTTAAGTCTTCAAGTTGGCATAAGACTGCTTGTTTTTGCTGCAAGAGATTAACTTTGTTACTCCTCTGGAATCTGATAAATGGGTAATATATTGAAGTAAAGACTAACCCCTTAACTTTTTTTTGGAATAATTTAATTCTTTAGATACCAATCTTAAAACCTTTACTTACTACTAAGTTGTTATCAGAAGAAAGTCCACCCCTGTGTCCTTCCTCCTTTTCCTCAGTATGCCACATATGCCCACTTGATTCCTGCTTCAAAGCCTAAAAGCAGAAATTCGACAGTATACCAGTATCCTTTCTTTATTCTTAGAAATACTTTTCCTGTATGAATCTGAGCAGAAGACCTTTTCCTTTTATTTTCAGCATGAAGAAGCAAAGTGTTTGATCCTTGACCTCTCAAGTTGAAAACCAGCTAGTATGTATCAGAAAATGTTCATTGAATAACTTCTGCTTGGAACACAGCAGCGGAAGCAGCAGGCCTATCAGGCATACTATGGGAGAAGGTCAACTGACGGCAACAGCAGTCAGTTTCCCTCAATACCATGTTGACTTTTAAGGTGCACCATACATACGATGTCTAGCTCTAAATTTTGAGCAGAAAACCTTTTACATTTGCCATATACTGAATTAGGGTTGGCTAGTTTTGATATAAACTCTCCATGTTTGTTTCAATTTAGCCACTCGGGGCCCATCCATATCTAACCTCAAAATCCACATTTTCCATATTCAGTTGGGGGCCTTGAGATCCATACATGTCCTGTTTGTGCTGGGATTTATTTTTCAAAACCGAAATTTTCAGACATCATGGGGTTTTTTTAGTCTATTTTGCTTTTGCATTTTGCCATGCCTCTAAGTCCACCCCTTTAAGGTGATTGGCCCTTAAAGGTCCTTTGTTTATTGCACATTTATCTGTTCTGGCATACCCCTGGAAGAGCCTGATTTCTTTTTTTTAATTGATATGTGTAAGTTTGTATTTGTGTAGGGGGAAAAAAGATCCAGAACTCAAGTACAGAATTAAAGATATAGCGTCAGACTGATGAGAGAGGGTCTGCTCAGAAGTCAGAGGAGCTGACATTTTCCATCCTACACTGACAAGGGGCTATAAGAAATGTTACCTGCAAAGAAAGGAAAGGAGGACCTAGAAAGGTGTTTACAGGCCGGACGTTAATTGACACTTTGTTAAAAAGCATCAAAACATAAACAGGAAATGGATGTGCAAAATGGCAAAGTTAATAGCACCCCGCCAAAGTGCAAGCAAAATAAACATTGTCTAAGCCTTAAAACTTCCCATAATCTCATATCAAAATGTATATTTGTATAAAAATGCAAATATGTGTTTGTAAATAATTGATTTTTCAATTAGCGCAAACACTCAAGCAAAAACAGCAACAAAAAGATTTTGTTACTCAAAAACCCTTCTGTGGACAGTTACATAGAGCATAGTATTTAAAAGTTATTAATACAGTATAAATCTTTGTAGTGAAGGAAGGAGGTGCATACTGTGTTTTCAATGAATAGTGGATTTTTTTATTGTTGGCATAATATGCAAGATAGCTTTTAAAAAGAAAAGTGATATTGTGTTTGACTAAATAATTGCTTTTATGGTTGATTGCAAAATATAGATTAAAAAAACAAACAAATGGGACAGCAAAGAGCAATGTGATACAGATACAGAAGTGAGAAGAAAGTGCCCAGGTTCAGTACCAGAGGCATGAATAAGCTGTAAGCCAGGAGAAGGAGGCGTGGACAAAGGGTGGGGCCTTCTCCTGTGATCTGCCCGTAATGCAAAAAAAATGGGGCAAGATGTCCTCACTACAGATGTTACAGTGCTTAACTGGGATAGCAATAATAATTGGTTTATAGCAGGGTAGAAGAAGCATGGACTTAAGTGCAAGATAGACAAATGGCAGGGAACGTTATATGGACACTGGCAAATTATTGGAAGCGTAAGGGGCTTAGATTGCAAATTAAAAGGTGATATGGCTGGGTCCTCACTAGTTTGAATGTGCTCTCTTTGTGCCACAGCTGCAGATGGGATGCAGAAACCACCTGCTGAACTTTCAGCAGTTTCAACGTCTTTGGAGGCCAGATTCTGAATTCCTGCCTTCCAAAGTCCAATAATGCCAAAATGTTGATACATTAAAAAATTCTGCGGGGAGTGTGATGAGGTAGATGCCTAGTAAGAAGTAATCATATAGTTACAGAATATTTTTATAATCTTTTCCATCTCTCTTTTGGGGTTTTATAATTTTTATTGGTTTTGAGAGGCTATGAACCACCTAGAGAATGTCATTAGACAGATGGTATAAAAGCATAACTATTCTGTTGCATCAATTAAAAAGTATAACTAATACAATAAAATAAATTCTTTCAGAATTTTTTGTCCATGGACAATTAAGCTGTTCTTGAATCTCTTTATGCCTTTTCTTTTGTTAACGAAAGGAAGCAATGAAAAAGGAAAACCCTGAGTGGCCAGGCAGCTGATTTTAAAATATGTCAAGATGATTAAGCTAATTTTAAATAAAGAGCAGAGGGAGCAAATGGAAGGAATGTAAGCTTGATCACATATTGAGACTTCAATAACTATTTACTAAATGAAACTATCCCAGCAAAGTCAGCTCTGTGCATCTCTAAACTGAAAGTTGCACAATTCAGCCCCTTTGCTCAAATGCTGAATAATTTGCCTTATCACGTTTAGGTGCTGGCTCATTTCTCTGAATTTTGAAACCTGTTCGATTGTGAAGCAAGGGAGTTACCAGAGTCCATTGAGTTATCTGACCCCTCAAAGGCACTCGTTCCCATGAAACATGCTCCCAGCATCATTGGACATGCCTTAGTTCCACTTAGCCCCAGCCACATTAACTATCCACAAAACAAATGGACTCTGTAGGTAGGAGTCCATAAGTAATCATGACAGCATGCACATCACGCTGGTGACTATTTCCTTAAAAACAATGCTGAAACAGAGCTGCCTCCTGCTTTTCTGCTGTTGTTTTCTGCAGAGAAAGTACCAGTGTCTCTGCAGTAAGGGTTGGTGATATTCCTGAAAGATGGCCAGCAAGGAACCAGGATCACAGGGTGAGCAATGCAGAGCGGGGCTCGTTTAGTCCTATTCAGTGGGCCTGGCCTTGACTAGGTGGGAGAGGCAGAGTGGCCCCATTCCTTTGCCGATAATCACTTGCACATGCATGGGGGTGGGGGGAGAATGAAGAAAGCAATGAAAATAAATGAAAAGAAATAATGCAGAGAGGGAGAGCCATTTAGCTTTAAAAAGAGCTTAATAGAAGTAAGACACTGCTGGCAGGTAACACAACAAATCAAAATGTGGGTGACATAGAAGCAGGAGAAGGCTCCATCAAGTAGAGCTAAACCTGAAAAAAAATTCTAAAGAAAAATGGGGCAAGTAGATTCAGAAGTCAGATAGATGATAAGAACATGCACTCTCTGCAAGGCATAGTCTGCTCAGCAATCTGCCAACAGCTTCCTCTGCTTTCTCTTCCCAGGATTCCTGCAGGCTCTGGGCCTATGAGAACAGGATGTAGCTAGGACTACTGTGGTTACATTCATTCAAACTGCAACAGTATGGTACTGAGAAATGAACCCTGTTGGAAACAGAGGAGCTTTGGCAATGGGAGACCGATTGGACCAAGCAAGAATATTATAATGGTTAGGGCTTTTGCTTTCTACTGTTCAACAAGTGTAGTTTTCCTTGTTTTATTCCTATGCTTAATCTTGTTTTGTTTTAAGCAGTAACCACTGTGCAAATGCTTGTTATTATATGCCAGGGGTATCTAGTATTCTGTCCTCCAGATGTTAGACAGCATGGCCTGGTGAGGGATGATGGAAGTTGTAGTCTACAACATCTGGAGGGTACCCTGTTGGGTACACCCATATAAGGATGAGTGGTATATCTCTCCGTTTGATTGACAAAATATTTGGTACATGTGTATCATATCATTTGCTGCCTAGGCTAAATGAAAGCTGCATTGCCAGGAACGTATGACAGTCCTGTCTCAAGGCACAAGTTATGTGATATTTGTTAGGCTGTATTGTAATCTGCCCTGAGCTCTCTGTAAAAGAAATAACAAAAATACATAGTTTTGTGCATGCCAAATAAATCTGACCTATCTAAGCCCATGTTTGCAACTTTGTTGTTGCTGTTATGTGCCTTCAAGTTGATTACAATTTATGGCGACCCTATGAATCAGAGACCTCCAATAGCATCTGTTATAAACCACCCATTCAGATTTTGTAAGTTCAGGTCTCTGGCTTCCTTTATAGAATCAATCCATCCTTTGTTTGGCCTTCCTCTTTTTCTACTGCCTTGTTTTTCCCAGCATTATTGTCTTTTCTAATGAATAATGTCTTCTCATTATGTGTCCAAAGTATGATAATCTCCGTTTCATCATTTTAGCTTCTAGTGATAGTTCTGGTTTAATTTGTTCTAACACCCAATCATTTGTCTTTTTCACAGTCCATGGTATCAGCAAAGCTCTCCTCCAACACCACATTTCATATGAGTTGATTTTTCTCTTATCCACTTTTTCACTGTCTGATGTTCACATGCATACATAGAGATTGGGAATACCATGGTCTGAATGATTCTGACTTTAGTGTTCAGTGATACATCTTTGCATTTGAGGACTTTCTCTAGCTCTCATAGCTGCCGTCCCCAGTCCTAGCCTTCTAATTTCTTGACTATTGTCTCCATTTTGCTTAATGACTGTGCCAAGGTATTGATAATCTTTGACAAGTTCAATGCCCTCGTTGTCAGCTTTAAAATTACATAAATCTTCTGTTGTCATTATTTCAGTCTTCTTGACGTTCAGCTATAGTCCTGCTTTTGTGCTTTCCTCTTTAACTTTCATCAGCATTCGTTTCAAATCATTACTGGCTTCTGCTAGCAGTATGGTATCATCTGCTTATCTTAAATTATTGATATTTCTCCCTCCAATTTTCACACCTCATTCATTTTGGTCCAATCCTGCTTTCTGTATGATACGTTCTGTATATAGATTAAGCAAATAGGGTGATAAAATGCACCCCTGTCTCACACCCTTTCCAATTGGGAACCAGTCGGTTTCTCCATATTCTATCCTTCCAGTAGCCTCTTGTCCAGAGTATAGGTTGTGCATCAGAACAATCAGATGGTGTGTCACCCCCATTTCTTTTAAAGCATTCCATAATTTTTCTTGATCTACACAATCAAAGGCTTTGCCATAATCTATAAAGCACAGGGTGATTTCCTTTTGAAATTCCTTGGTCTGTTCCATTATCCAACATATGTTTGTAATATTATATCTGGTGCCTCTTCCCTTTCTAAATCCAACTTGGACATCTGGCATTTCTTGCTCCATATATGGTAACAGCCCTTGTTGTAGATTCTTGAGCATTACTTTACTTGCATGGAATATTAAGACAATAGTTCAGTAATTACTGCATTTCCTGGGATCGCCTTTCTTTGGAATTGGGATGTATATTGAACACTTCCAGTCTGTGGGCCATTGTTTAGTTTTCCATATTTATTGACATATTTTTGTCAAAATTTGGACAGATTCAGTCTCAGTAACTCATAGCAACTCTACTGGTATGCTATCTGTTCCTGGTGATTTGTTTCTTCCAAGTATTTTAAGTGCAGCTTTCACCTCGCATTCTAAAATGTCTGGTTCTTCATCGTACTGTTCCTCCATGAATGAATCTGTCATCCTTACATCTCTTTTACAGAGTTCTTCAGTGTATTGCTTCCATCTTCCTTTTATTTCGTCTTGGTCAGTCAGTGTGTTCCTCTGTTGATTATTCAACATCCGTACTCTTGTTTTAAATTTCCCTTCCATTTCTTTAATCTTTTGGAATAGGGCTCTTGTTCTACCCTTTTGTTCTCCTGTTCTATTTCTATGCATTAACTACTGTAATAGTTCTGTTTGTCCCTAGTACTAGTAGCTGTATTGTTGTATTTAGGGTTCTTATTGTGCTTCTATCTCCTTTTGCTTTTGCTTTCCTTCTCTCTTTAACCATTTTAAGAGTTTCTTTAGTCACCCATTGAGATCTTTCTCTCTTTTTAACTAGAGGTATTGTCTTTTTTCACTCTTCCCTGATAATGTCTCTGACTTCACTCCATATTTCTTTTGGTTCTCTGTCAACTAAGTTTAAAGCCTCAAATTGTTCCTTATTTGATCTTTATGTTCTTCTGGGATGTTATTTAAATTGTACTTTGCAAGAAGGAAAATAGCTATTATTGTCTTTTATTGTCTTTATTGCAGCAACCCCATGAAGAAAAAGAAGGAAATATCCAGCCATTCATGAAATCCTCCATAGGTTCAGCATATATTCATCAATGACAAATATACAGTATAAACCATCATTTCTATGGCTAAAATTTACAGGCACATGAGCCTATCTAGAGTGGATTATGCCTGCAGATAAACAGGTCCAGGGCCAATGGGGAGGATGACACCTTACAAAGTCACTTTGTCTTCCTTTTGTGCCTCTATTGAATTTCAGCTTGTGGGATCAATTTCAGTTGTTGCAACCTAAGGATGTAGATAGGACACTTGCAGTGGCGAGGCCAATTAAGTGTCCTCTTGAACTATGCCCACAATGGTTGGTAGAATCTATTAGGAGGAGATTGACTGGATGGGTCCAGGGAATAGCTAATGCCTCCCTGCAGGAGAGAAGTTATGCCCACCACATTGAAAGAGGTGATGATGCTGGCCCTCTTGAAGAGGTCCTCCCTGGATCCAGTGGTTTTAGAAAACTACTATCCAGTCTCTAATACTCCCTTTCTGGGAAAGGTGATTGAGAAGATGGTGGCAAGCCAGCTGCAGGCTTGCCTGGAGGAAGCAGATCATCTGATTTCAGGCCTGGTTTTGGCACCAAAACAGCCTTGGTGGGCCTGATTTATCACTATCAGGAGAGACACAGAGCAAAGTGACCCTGTTGGTTTTCCTTGATATCTCAGTGGCTTTTGACACCATTGTCCATGACATTCTTCTGGAGCAACTGAAAGAGGCTGGAGATGAAGGTACTGTATTTCCATGGTTCCACTCCTACCTACAGGGCTGTTACCAGAAAGTAGTATTAGGAGATTGTTGCTCACTCCATGGGTTTGTTTGTTTATTAAATTTATATTCCACCCTTCCTCCCAGCAGGAGCCTTAAAAAAGTCCCAAAAAAGTCCATTCTGTCTCCATTTACCATCTCTATGAAACTGTTAGGAGCTGTCATCCAGGGATTTGGAACAGTATGCTCTTGACATGCAGCTCTGTCTCTCCATTCCATCGGAATCAGGAGATACTGTGAAGATGTTTAACAGGTGTCTGGAAGCAGTGATGGACTGGATGGGGGCCAATAAACTGAAGCTGAATCCTGATAAGACAGAGGTGTTGTAGATGGGTGGTTCCCATGTCCAGAAGTTTTGTGGGTGGCTGGTTCCCATGTCCAGAAGTTTTGTGGGTGGGTGGTTCCCGTGTGCAACCTGTTCTGGGCATGGTTGTACTCCCCCTAAAATGACAGGTTCAGACTCCAGTCTGGGAGTACTCCTAGATTCCAACTAGTCAATAGAGTCCCAAATGGCTTCTGTGGCTAGGAGTGCTTATGCCCAGCTTATGCTGATTTGCCAGCTACAGCCATTCCTGGATCAGAATAGCCTGACCTCAAGTTGTCAATGAGCATAAGAACATAAGAAGAGCCTGCTGGATCA
Organism: Rhineura floridana; assembly: GCF_030035675.1. NCBI lineage: Eukaryota > Metazoa > Chordata > Lepidosauria > Squamata > Rhineuridae > Rhineura > Rhineura floridana. Next base: position 114,609,503 of record NC_084480.1, read on the forward strand.
GGCCAGTGGCCCATCTAGTCCAGCATCCTGTTCTCACAGTGGCCAACCAGGTGCCTGGGGGAAGCCCGCAAGCAGGACCCGAGTGCAAGAACACTCTCCCTTCCTGAGGCTTCCAGCAACTGGTTTTCAGAAGCATGATGCCTCTGACTAGGGTGGCAGAGCACAGCCATCATGGCTAGTAGCCATTGATAGCCCTATCCTCCATGAATTTGTCTAATCTTCTTTTAAAGCCATCCAAGCTGGTGGCCATTACTGCATCTTGTGGGAGCAAATTCCATAGTTTAACTATGCGCTGAGTAAAGAAGTACTTCCTTTTGTCTGTCCTGAATCTTCCAACATTCAGCTTCTTTGAATGTCCACGAGTTCTAGTATTATGAGAGAGGGAGAAAAACTTGTCTCTATCCACTTTCTCAATGCCATGCATAATTTTATACACTTCTATCATGTCTCCTCTGACCCGCCTTTTCTCTAAACTAAAAAGCCCCAAATGCTGCAACCTTTCCTCGTAAGGGAGTCGCTCCATCCCCTTGATCATTCTGGTTGCCCTCTTCTGAACCTTTTCCAAATCTATAATATCCTTTTTGAGATGAGGCAACCAGAACTGTACACAGTATTCCAAATGCTGCCGCACCATAGATTTATACAACGGCATTATGATATCGGCTGTTTTATTTTCAATACCTTTCCTAATTATCGCTAGCATGGAATTTGCCTTTTTCACAGCTGCTGCACACTGGGTCGACATTTTCATCGTGCTGTCCACTACAACCCCGAGGTCTCTCTCCTGGTCAGTCGCCGCCAGTTCAGACCCCATGAGCATATATGTGAAATTAAGATTTTTTTCTCCAATATGCATAATTTTACACTTGTTTATATTGAATTGCATTTGCCATTTTTCCACGCATTCACTCAGTTTGGAGAGGTCTTTTTGGAGCTCTTCGCAATCCCTTTTTGTTTTAACAACCCTGAACAATTTAGTGTCGTCAGCAAACTCCTAATTCTAGGTCATTAATGAACAAGTTGAAAAGTACAGATCCCAATACCGATCCTTGAGGGACTCCACTTTCTACAGCCCTCCATTGGGAGAACTGTCTGTTTATTCCTACTCTCTGCTTTCTGCTTCTTAACCAATTCCTTATCCTCAAGAGGACCTCTCCTCTTATTCCATGACTGCTAAGCTTCCTCAGAAGTCTTTGGTGAGGTACCTTGTCAAACGCTTTTTGAAAGTCTAAGTACACTATGTCCACTGGATCACCTCTATCTATATGCTTGTTGACACTCTCAAAGAATTCTAATAGGTTACTGAGACAGGACTTTCCCTTGCAGAAGCCATGCTGGCTCTGCTTCAGCAAGGCTTGTTCCTCTATGTGCTTAGTTAATCTAGCTTTAATAATACTTTCTACCAGTTTTCCAGGGACAGAAGTTAAGCTAACTGGCCTGTAATTTCCGGGATCCCCCCGGATCCCTTTTTGAAGATTGGCGTTATATTTGCCACTTTCCAGTCCTCAGGCATGGAGGAAGACCCGAGGGACAAGTTACATATTTTAGTTAGCAGATCAGCAATTTCACATTTCAGTTCTTTAAGAACTCTCAGGTGGATGCCATCCGGGCCCGGTGATTTGTCAGGTTTTATATTGTCCATTAAGCCTAGAAATTCCTCTCTCGCTACCACTATTTGTCTCAGTTCCTCAGAATCCCTTCCTGCAAATGTTAGTTCAGGTTCAGGGATCTGCCCTATATCTTCCACTGTGAAGATGGATGCAAAGAATTCATTTAGCTTCTCTGCAATCTCCTTATTGTTCTTTAGTACACCTTTGACTCCCTTATCATCCAAGGGTCCAATCGCCTCCCTAGATGGTCTTCTGCTTTGAATGTATTTATAGAATTTTTTGTTGTTGGTTTTTGTGTTCTTAGCAATGTGCTCCTCAAATTCTTTTTTAGCATCCCTTATTGTCTTCTTGCATTTCTTTTGCCAGAGTTTGTGTTCTTTTTTATTTTCTTCATTCGGACAAGACTTCCATTTTCTGAAGGAAGACTTTTTGCCTCTAAGAGTTTCCTTGACTTTGCTCGTTAACCATGCTGGCATCTTCTTGGCCATGGCGGTACCTTTTCTGATCTGCGGTATGCACTCCAGTTGAGCTTCTAATATAGTGTTTTTAAACAACTTTCAAGCATTTTTGAGTGATGTGACCTTCTGGACTTTGTTTTTCAGCTTTCTTTTTACTAATCCCCTCATTTTTGTGAAGTTTCCTCTTTTGAAGTCAAATGTGACCGTGTTGGATTTTCTTGGCAATTGGCCATTTACATGTATGTTTAATTTAATAGCGCTATGGTCACTGCTCCCAATCGGTTCAACAACACTTACATCTCGCACCAGGTCCTGGTCCCCACTGAGGATTAAGTCCAGGGTTGCTGTCCCTCTGGTTGGTTCCATGACCAACTGGTCTAGGGCATAGTGCTCTGGTGACTTCCAATTTGGACTACTATAATGCACTGTATCTGGAGCTGCCCTTGAAGATGGCTTGGACACTGTAGCTAGTAAAGAATGCAGGTGGAGCAGCCTGATGGGATCATGTATCACTGGTCCTGAAAGCACTACACTGGCTGCCAGTGAGCTACCAGGCATAATTCAAGGTATTAGTGCCAGAGCTTGGAAGTAATTAGTTACAAAAAAGGAATTACTTGTAATTCATTACTTTGTTGAGGAACGTGGGTAATTCCTTTACATTTTGATTGTAATAGGAGTAATTTTATTACTTTTGAGGAGTAATTGTAATGTTTACAGCATTACTTTTGGGCAATACTTGGGGAGGAGCCTGGGAAGTTTTCTGATCCTCTGATTTGTGCATGAAAATCATGTGCCTCAAACTGGGCTTCTATGCAGCACTGCTGTTCACTCATGCTCTGCTCAAGGATAGGAGGCAATGAGGGAGGAGGTGGAGAGCAAGACAGCAGTGGAGTGGAGAAAGCAATTGTTTTAAAAAATGGATGGCTGTGGAGAAGAATAGAGTGGAGGGAGAAAGGAGCTGGAGGGCAGGAACATGGATAAAGGAGGAGAAGGAGTCAGCAGCAGAATGGAGATAAAGAATTGTGGAGGTAAAAAATCATAACGTGTATGCATGAGCGTGTGTGAGAATACTGTGTTTGCATTTGGCACACAAAGTGACCTCTGCCACCCTCCCTGGCTACTTTGCTGCATTTGCAGTGTTTTAACTTTTTTGCATCTCAGGAAAATGTTTGCATGCATGGGTGTCCCTTAGTTGGTAGCAGGGCAGGGTCCAGGAGATGGGTAAGTGAGAGAGATTATGTTTGCTGGCTGAGTGTGTGTGTGTGTGGGTGCACTTGTTCTGACATGCAAAGATCTGAGTAGTGGCCTCTGCCTCCCTCCCCTCCTCCCTTACCAGCAAAGAGACCACCACTGCTATCTTATGGATAAAAGAATTATTCTACTACCTCTGTATGTGTGTTTATTTTTAATGTAGTTTTAGGAGACTTAGTGTGCAGCAGCCAAGGCCAGCACCTTGTAGGCACTCTAGCTTTTTTTTAAGTAACAAGTGTAATTGTAGTGATTACTTTTGAGTAATGGTAAAGTAATCAATTCCTTTCAGAACAATTGCAATTGTAATGGTAATTTATTCCTTTTTGGGGCCATGTCACAGTAATTCCTTTTCGAAAGTAACCTTCCAAGCTCTGGACTAGCATATAAAGCCCTAAATGTCACTCACAAAACTGAACCCCCTCCTCTCTCTCCCTACCCTGGTGTTTTCTTTATTTGGAGAGCTTGGCAGAAAATCTATCAGTTTTTGAAGACATGCTATCTGTGTCTTTGTGTCTCTTCAAATCACTCCTGAAGCTTTGAAGGAGCCAGATTTGGTTTGGACAGATTTGAAGGAAACCTGTTTTCCAAATCTTTTTAAAGTGAATAGGTTTAGGAATCAGGATGCATTCAAAGCAAATGAGCATCCCTAATAAAAATTTTCTGAAAACAGAGATGGTTTGGCTTTTGACTGTATGTTCTGCTCATAAAAATGTAATTTGCCATGAAGGCATTCACTTATCCTCAGAATACAGATGGTGCAAAACTTAGAAATATCACATAAATGCAGATATCATCAAAATATACATACAGAATTTGAAGAAAGGTTGAAACCATGGGGGAGGGGAAACTTCCATAGGGAAGGGAGAAATAGAAGTATATGCAATGCTTACTTTCTTAAACTAAATTTTCCTTACAAGGTTAATGACATATAACATAAAATGTATGTTAAATATAAATATAATTGCATAATAGTACATACCATTGTAGTGCCTGGTATATTTATGAAATTCAAAATATCTGCACAACATAGGAAGTGGACCTTTAGTACTGCAGTACCTACATTTTGGAATTCACTGCCCTTAATTATTAGACAGGCACAGTCTCTGTTGTCTTTTTGACACCTACTGAAGACCTTCCTCTTTCAACAAGCCTTTTAAGTGGAGACCTTATCCCAGTCTGCAACAGTTGTTTTTAAAGATTTTTTAAAAGATGTTTTCAAAGATGTTTTTAAGGGTTTTTTTGTTTGTTTTTAAGATATTTAATAGATGTTTTTAGTGTTTTCTCAGCTGTTTGCTGCCCGGGCTCCTTTTGGAAGGAAGGATGGGTTATACATTTAATAAATAATAACAACATATATAAATAAATGTGTTAGTTTTCATCAAACAATAATTACCCAATGTACCCATGCTTAAGGTGAAGCTGCAAGCTGCAGCCTCCTATGATACCTAGGTATGTGTGGCCAAATGAACATTGTATGGTACATTTTGGATCTGCTTTTCTAAGCTGGGCAGGAGAATGGTGGTCCAGGAATGGGAAACCTTTCTCAAACTCGTTTGTCATGGTTGGATCACATTTCCCTTTGATGTTTAAGCTGGCAGTGGATCTCTCCCTCTCACAGATTGGAGGAGCCATTAGGATGGATGCCCCCTGAAAGTTTATAGAACATGAGAGATTCCAGAGGATTATATGGGACTGGAGTTTCCATTTGGCATAGCCGGTGCATCTGTTGATATCCTGGTTGCTATGTGGAATATGAAGACAATTTGAGTGGTTTCCTTGATTGCTCTTTTATTACAGAGTCAGCACTTTAGCATATTGGAGCTCTGAGGACAATGAAACAGGAAGGGAGTAATCTGGCCATCTAGACACCAGTAGAAAATGTGCTGGGACTATGACCGAATGCTAGGAAGAACTTATTATGGAGCCTACTCTGTGACACAAATGGTGGCAAAGAAATGGCTGTTCTCTGGCAACACTGCATCCCCACAGTGCTATCCTGTGATGGGGGTTTTGTTGTTTTTATTTTAGTGGTTTGTGGTCTGTTGCAATCTGATCTATGTTTGGATATAAAGGAATCTTTGAGGCATGCTATGACATGTTTTCTAGGCACTTTGAGGATAAAATCACTCATATCTACTTCACCCTGAAACCTATGATTGGGGAGGGGGCTATCTAAGAAGGTGTCCTGAGACCCATCTGTTCTTACAGTGATGGCTGAAGAGGCCTAAGGATGTTGACAAGGTTCCTGGGCAACTGCAATAGGTAGGGATGGAGAGGAATGGAGTGCAAATTTGAGTCAGTTTGCATTTTATTGTGAACTCACCTAATCTGCATTTCCTGAAACAATAATGCAAACTGAAATGCAGGCATCCTTCAAAATTCATACTTCTCCAAATGCTGCAGTGCAACCCTCCAACCAAAAAAATGTGTACAAAAATGTATATGTTAAGGGAAAGTACATTAAATTAGAAAAAATGCTTGCAAAAATATATTGCTTTTAAATGTTTTTGTGTTTGCGTTGCTTTTAAATATTTTTATGTTGCTGTATATCACCCTGATGTTTTGTGAGAGAACGGTATATAAATACTTTTATAATAAAAATGCATGTATTAGGCAAAATTGCATACAAAATGTGTATATTATTTAGGAGAAATGCACACTAAAATTCTGATGAATTTTTGTGAGGACATTTTTCATACAAACTGATGCAGAAATGTGATGAACTGAATTTAAGATTGTAAAAATGAGAAAGTGAGAGAAAGATTTGTCCATCCCTGCCTCTGGGTCTAATGTGCAGATCAAAATATTGTTATCCACTAGCTTTTGTACTTCCTGAATGGTCCAATGCAGTTCTCAGTCCAAGAACAAACCAAGATCCGTTTTTAAACATATTTTGTGATAAAATAATTTAGAAATGCAGGGCTTTTAAAAAAAAAAAAAGTAAATACATTAAACATATAAATGTAAATAGGTAATTAAGTGCACATTTTAAAGCTGTCTTTTAAAAAGAATTGCAGATGTAAAATTGCAGAAAAAGGATGGAGCACATATAATGGATGAACACATATAAAAGTGACAATGACTGTAACAGTCTGATTTACCCATCTCTGCTTACAAAGAGGAAGCTACTCAGTTTAAAGGGAAAGGAATTTGCCAGCCCAAAATGGTCACAAATCAGGTCTGAAAAACATGGCAAGATTAATTGGAAAACATTGGCTAACATTGATGTCATGTGGTTGCTCTGTAAAAAGTGACAGAGAAAGGGGTTAGTGTGAAAGCACTCCCCCTCTGTGACTTTTTTTTGCCATTTTGTCACCTAGAACCCTACGAGTCAACTCAAATTCTGCCTCCCCCAACTATTAACACTACTAATGATATCACAGGGATATCATATATTATATAGTATATGAAGGCTGTGCCAGGGTTCTAATCACTCTTGCTAGATTTGAACAGATTTAATATCGTAGTTGCTTAGCATATATGAGTATTTACTGCCTACGTACTTTCTGGAGAGGGAAGGATGAAGGTTTATTTGGCAAAAACTGTTTTTTCTCTTCTCCATTCTAAGAGATTTTTACATCAATTTCTCTGGCAAGACTCCATTTTGAATGTTTATTTTTCATTAAATCTTGGATTCTTGACGGAATAGCTTATTAGCGGAAAAAACAAAAAAGAATGTCCAGAGAAGAGGCAACAACCTTGAAATGCCCCTGACTATAACAATATTGTCAGCAGCAGTGGTTTCAGATTTCCTTGCAGGAGCTGAATAATTTTATATAAAGTGCATACACCTTTAACCATGTATATGTTATATAATTAGGAACCTTCTAGATAGATTGTGATTTCTTTACTGCTTTAGTGGTTACGTGCTTGCTGAAAATGGCATGGCTGCCAAGACAACTTGAATAGCTGGGGTGGGGGGTGGGGTGGGGGGAAACACACACCAAATAAACCAAAGTAAACATCATGTTGTCCACATAATGCAAGGTGTTACTTATGGGAATGAAAGGGTAGATTAAAGGTTAACCATGATTTCCATATCAACCATATATCTATGCAACTAGGTGTTGATAAAAGACAGACGGCATTGTGACTTAAAGCTGCTAATGTAAAACATGCAATATGCAGCGTAGGAGTTGAAAAGAATATGTCTGGGCCAGATCAAAATGCCAAGATAAAAATGTATGGATCACGAAGTCAGAAGATAAATTGCTATTTTCTCTGTCTCTTTCTATGCATTGTATACACAAATTCCTTAACAGAAGTATCTTTCCCTCCTCCTTCCCCCCTCAAACCTTATCAAAGTGGAGCTGTTCACGTATGCTAAGCGAGCATTGTGACTTGTTGTCAGTTTAAAGTGATGTGTAAATTAAGACGTGCGAGAACATATGGTTGTGTCAATATATGTTTGCAGTTAGTTTCCACCTCCAGGTTTGGGCTGAACAAATTTTGAATGGAAATGTAATCTGGTTTTTATGAAAGGAACTGTATGTGACAGTGGAAGAACTGTACTATAGATTTTTCCGTTTTCAATATCGGGAGACTACTTGCTTAATCTGCAAGCAAGATGTGAAATGGTCCCTTGTTTGCCTAAGGTATGATTAGAGAGGTATAGCCTGCATGTTCTTCTCTAGTTATAACTGAAAAGAATGAGTTGAAATGGTCAAGGCAATTATTTTTGATGGGGCAAGGCTGCCTGATTCTCTTCTCAGCTTAGTCCCTAATATGCTATTGTTCACACCATCTTAGAACAAGGAAACATGACAGCATAATGGCACATGGGACTATTTTGGAACACCATGTCTGCATTCCTTCTCGGAGGGGAATGACACAATTTAGCCTAATTCATTAATTGGATCAAATGGTTAGATGAACTCTCCTAGCAGGTACCTCTCTCTTATGCAAAGCTATCATTACAAGTCCAAGTATTGTCAAATGTGCAAGTAGCCTGCTATCTACTTACAAATGGCCTAGTGGGGTGTTCCCAACATGATACAGGGATAAATCACAGTAGTGCCAATTAAAATGAAACACTTATTGTGTCAATCAAGTAGCAGCGACATAGTACCTTCTTTTACACGGCTTTTAAAAGTGAAAGAAAGTACAATAAATGCTTTATACTCAGAGCTTCCTTTTCACATTTCTGTCTCTCGTATCGTAGGTGGGCCTGTGAGTGGGAATACAATAGAAATTTGGCTGTCGGTATTTTCATTTCATGCTTTCAAATCCCATTGACTTGAATAGCGGGTTAAGGCAGTAGCTTTTCTTGTACGATTCCCAGGATTTTTTTTAAAAAAGCCAACTTTGTTTAAAAAACAAAATTAAAACATGAAAGTTCACTGAAACTTATATGTGGCACATATCAATGCAAACTTGTGAGCAAGGAATTTAAAAAAGAATTGCCCTCACCTTTCACCTTTCCCTTTGTGGATGAGCGTACGTGTGTCATTTTAAAATTTGATGTGCATATGAAGAGATGTGGCTGGCTGAGTGTTTGCATTTAGGATGGAAAGAAGGGGAGATCTATGTCCCAGTGTCTCATGTGGGAGGCCTGCAGGGACCAGTTTTGGCCACTGCACATCAGCACACCCAGCCTGACCAGATATGGACTGGAAGTGATGCCACATGGCAGCTGGCCTCTCAGGACACTCTCACCTCCTGAACTGGCACACAAGGAGGGCAGAATACAGCCAGGGGAGGAGAGAGAGATGGAGATTCTACCTACCTCTGCCACAACACTGTTCTTGAAGCATGAAAGGAACCTAATCTGGGTTAGAGGACCCAGTGGCAAGCCCTAGACACAGAAATGATGATATTATGATGTTTAAAGTTATGACCTGTCCTTCACCAGCAAGTCCTATAATGGGTTACAACAATTTAAAATTCAATTGAAACAAATTACAGCCAAAGAAATAGGGTGGGCCCTGAAAACACATCTCAGGTGTCAAAGACCAGGGTAAGGAGATGACAAAATAGGAGACCTGGTAGTGGGTATCACAAAGGGAAGAGTGTGGTGGAAATCAGGGTGTGCATGTTAATTATAGAAAGAGTGGCAAATGAGATACTGAGCTCCCATCTTCCCTTCAATAGGAACAAGAGACTTGCAAAGCGGTATGAGGCAGGATTGGAGTTTGTATCTCCAGTATTGCTGGTTCCGAGGATTCATCCCTCTCTGTCTGCATTAGGGAAGGAGAAGAAGCGTAGTGCAGTGAACGCGTTCCTGAGGCTTTTGGGAAAAGGATACGTGAGGTATGGGGAGAGATAATGACCGGTCTTAAACTTCCCATACCATGGGGCCACTCTAGAGTTAGTTAGTGTTAAGTTATCCAAATACTCAGAGTGGCAGAAAACTATCTCACGTAATTTTTGATTAGGTGGTAATGATATAAAAACCTGAGGAGTTATATGATAACTAGATAATAGTTCTTCTAATTTAGATTATAGATATATTATATGGATATATTATATTATATGGATATAATAAGGAGGAGGACATTCCTCATATATTGCTTCATTGCACAATTTATCAGGACCCCAGAACTAAGTTCCTCAAGAAGCTTTTAGATGAATCTGAATCTCTTACAGAAGCGGGAAAAGTAATTTCCTTAATGTCTGATTCAAATTTGGACGTGACACATAAGGTATCCCTGTTTGTGTTAGCAGCTTTGAAACTATGAGCTAATTTTATTCTGAATCTTAATAACAACTGCCGTTCAAGTCTGTCTTAGTTTTAAATTTTAGACGCTGTACAATCAGCATAGATTCTCATTGCCTTATGATGTTTTAAATTTTCCTTTATAGAATTTATTTTAAACTCAATTATAAATTTTAACATAGTAAGTTTGTTGTACATGATATATTAATTAATTTTGTGTTGGCCTTTGGCCCTGCAATTTAAATAAACTATGGTATGGAAAGTATTGCTGGTTCCGAAAATGTCTCCAATTTATTATTTTGTGAACAATATTTTTATTTCGTTTTCCTCCAAGCACATCCCATGGCTACTAAACCTTCGTCCCTGAAGCAATTCCAAGCAGCAGAAAGGACTCTGGTGGGGGTGGGTGGGGAACCATGTGGCTAACCTAAGCCCAGAGTGTCTGCTGGTGCTCCTTCTTAAAGCACTAGTAGACTTCATACAAATAGGTCTTCCTCACTCCTCCAAAAGGCTGCCAAGAATGCCTGGCAGCAACTGTAGGGCTTCTTTTCTGTTAGGCTGCATATCTCAGTACCAACTCAGCTGTTGCCCCTTCCTCCCTGCAGTGACTCCAAGCAGTAAATAGAGCAGGGGTACAATGAGATGGTATTGCAACAGTCCTCACTCTGCTCCAAACATTCTACCTGCTGCTGAAGTCTATATTGTTGTTGTTGTTGTTGTTGATACACTTTGGTAGAGGCTTGTATTTACATAGCAAAGTATTTAAACATTGTTATAAGCGTTCAAGTTGTGATCAATTTATGGCGACCCTCTGAATCAGCAACCTCCAAGAGCATCTGTCATGAACCACCCTGTTCAGTTCTTGTAAGTTCAGGTCTGTGGCTTCCTTTATGGAATCAATCCATCTCTTATTTGGCCCTCTTTTTCTACTCCCTTCTGTTTTTCCCAGCATTATGGACTTTTCTAGTGAATTATGCATTTTTGTTGTGTGTCCAAAGTATGATAATCTCCGTTTCATCATTTTAGCTTCTAGTGATAGTTCTGGTTTAATTTGTTCTAACACCCAATTATTTGTCTTTTTCACGATCCATGGTATCTGCAACGCTCTCCTCCAACACCACATTTCAAATGAGTTCATTTTTCTCTTATCCGCTTTTTCACTGTCCAACTTTCACATGCGTACATAGGAATCGGGAATACTGTGGTCTGAATGATTCTGACTTTAGTGTTCAGTGATACATCTTTGCATTTGAGGACCTTTTCTAGTTCTCTCATAGCTGCCCTCGCCAGTCCTAGCCTTCTTCTAATTTCTTGATTATTGTCTCCATTTTGCTTAATGACTGGGCCAAAGTACTGATAATCCTTGACATGTTCAATGTCCTCATTGTCAACTTTAAAGTTACATAAATCTTTTGTTGTCATTACTTTAGTCTTCTTGATGTTCTACTTCAGTCCTGCTTCGTGGTTTCCTTTTAACTTTCATCAGCATTCATTTCAAATCATTACTAGTTTCTGCTAGCAGTATGGTATCATCTGCATATCATTGATATTTCTCTCTCTAATTTTCACACCTTCTTCATCTTGGTCCATTTCCACTTTCTGTATATGTTCAGCATATAAATTAAACAGATAGGGTGATAAAATACACCCCTGTCTCACACCCTTTCCGATTGGGAACCAATCAGTTTCTCCATATTCTGTCCTTACAGTAGCCTCTTGTCCAGAGTATAGGTTGCACATCAAGACAATCAGATGCTGTGGCACCCCCTTTTCTTTTAAAGCATTTGATAGTTTTTTTGTGATCTACACAATCAGAGGCTTTGTTGTATCTATAAAGCACAGGGTAATATTTTTCTGAGATTCCTTGGTCCATTCCATTATCCAATGTATGTTTGCAATATGATCTCTGGTACTGCTTCCATTTCTAAATCCATCTTGGACATCTGGCATTTCTTGCTCCATATATGGTAAGAGCCTTCGTTGTAGAATCTTGAGCATTACTTTACTTGCATGGAATATTAAGGCAATAGTTCAATAATTACTGCATTTCCTGGGATCCCATTTCTTTGGAATTGGGATGTATATTGAACTCTTCCAGTATATGGGCCATTGTTCTCTTTTCCGTATTTGTTGACAAATTTGACAAACGTTTGGACAGATTCAGTCTCAGTAACTTGTAACAATTCTATTGGTATGCCATCTGTTCCTGGTGATTTGTTTCTTCCAAGTATTTTAAGGGCAGCTTTCACCTCACATTCTAAAATTTCTGGTTCTTCATCATATTGTTAGAATGAAAAATTTTGATTGATTTGTTCCATGTGAAATAGATCTTTAGTAAAAGCCAATGTTAAGTTGTCTGGCATACAAGGGTTAAGGGATGAAGGCCGACACTGGAACAACAAGTGAGATTCACATATTTTGTATCATCTTGTGTACTGTGCGTAACTATGCCAGGCCAAGACTCCCAAGACTCCCACCTGCGTGCTTTGTGCAATCTGCCTAGTGATAGAATAATATATCTATGCTTGTGAGAACTGTAACTTTAGACCTCACTGGACTAGCAAGAGCTGCCCGTGAGTCTCCGTTTGCAAACGTAATATTAAAGCTTTGGTTTGGAACCTTGAGTCTCACGTTGTTTGAGTATTGGGATCTCATCCAGCGGTACGAACCTCGGAATTGAGTGTAACAACTTGGTGAAGCCAGCCAGGAGATTCCTCTGGTGACCCGTCGGCTCCTTGGGCCGCGCCAGAGAGCCAGGGGTAGAGCGCTCCAGGTCGTTTTGGCCTGCCCTGGGGCCGGGCAGTCGGAGAGCAAGTAGCACGATGGTATCAATTGAGGACTCCCTTTTAGAGACTCGAGCAAACCGACGCCCATCCGGACGCGGATTCCCCTTCCTGTCAAATCCTGGTAAGCATTGCGGGAACCAAAGGGAAGGTGGGAGGATGAGAGCCTACTGAAAAGCCCAGGGATCCTGTGGGAGGTGGAATCCCCATCTGACCCGGTGCGTGAGTGTGACTGAGACGCAAAAGTGCTTGCGAAGTGAGTGTGGAGTCTGGATTCACGGTTCCATCTGTCCCCTGAGGGAAGCGGCTGGAGAAAGACGAAGCGAGAGAAGTGGTGTGTGCCAGCTGGGTCAGGGTTGTGAAGCAACCAGGTGAAAACCCCAAGAATGGGAGTAGGGGCATCCAAACGAAAAGGAGGGACACCCCTTAGTTTAGTGTTAAAACATAAAAACCGGTTTTTGGGGAGATATGGGGAGGGAATAGTATCTAACAAAGGGAATGAAAATGTGTTGCCAGAAGGTGTGGCCAAGCTGGGGAGTAGGCTGGCCAGAGGGAGGAACGTTTGATTTAAATGTTACTCAAGCTGTTTGTAAACAAACCAAGATGTCCCGGTATACCTTCACCCCCACAGACGATGCGGCAGAGTCTTTGTAAACAGAGCGAGAGATGGACATAATAAGCCCCCATAAGACGCAGAAATGGAAGGGATTTACTGTAATGGCAGTAAGATCTTTGACCAGTGAGGACCCTCCTCCCAGTTATTTTGCTGATGAAGAATCAGAGAGGGGAACAATTTTGAGTAGTTCCATAATACCCTCTGCCCCGCCTCCACCTCCCAACCCCGGAGCTGGAACTCCTCAGGCGAGGCAGGAGGATACCTTTCCAGATTCAGATGATGAACTGGAAAAGGGGAAAGGAGAAGGGGCCTCAGGGGAAATGGTCACTCGCTTGCGAGAAAAGGAGAAAATTAGAAAGAGGATGGTGGTTGAGCACAAGATGTGGTTGGAATGGAATTTTAAGGAATGGAGTCAGTTGTCAGGCTCCCATGTGTGTAAGGTTTGTAGTATTTTCCCGGGAAATAAGAGTGGTATTAGGAATGATTTTGTTTAAATAGACGTGTATGAATTAAGTATTCAAGTGTGAATTGGTTATATGTGTGAAGGTGTGAAGGTTTCTTTGACAGTCTGTGTAAAGGTTTTAAAACATGTTGTTGTTTTTCCTTGCTGCTTGGATCGGCTGTGCCGTCCATGCTACTATTTCTGCTGGCCGACCTTGTTTTTCAAAGGATTTAAAGATCTAATCTGTTCCTTTAGTAGCTTTTAGCAATCTTTTAAGTTAGTGTGAAGAGATTTGCTCTGTTTGTTTAAGCAAGTGATTAAGAGGAAAAGGGAGTACAGAGATGGTCCTGGAAGTTTTAGGCTTCCCTACAGCAGGCAAAAGCATAGTGACATCACCTTTAATGAAGGGTGGAACGTGGAGGGAACCCCAGAAGCTACTAAGGGGATTCCCTAAACTGGGTCCCATCCATTTTGAAAGCCCTTGATAACACTTGAGTTTCCCTCCCCTTCCGCAAAGTCCTGGGGAACGAAGCCTTGCAAGTATTTTGAGCCGGTGGGGCTAGGTACTTGGAAAAGGTGGAAACAGGATTTGCACTGGGAATGTTCAGTGCTCTGGCTGGCAGAGACTCCTAACTGGTTCCTGTCCCTTTGGATACCCCCTCTGTTTTTTCCTTTTGAGAGTCAATCTGGGAGAAAAAGCTGGTGACAACAGCTTTACTCATGAGTGACTTGATTTGGGAATGTGGCACTTGAAGGTGGCTCATCCCTGAACTTATTTTGAAACTAGGTTTGGTTGTTTTGTGTGTGCACTGCTTCATTCTTTGCATTTGGCTTTTGGTGTTGGAGATTTCTAAGCTATGGCAAAAGTGGTAGCCATGGAGGGAATAATGTTTTGCTGTCTCTTGTTTTAAAGTGAGTGGGGAAATGTCCTTTAAATGCTGTGGTAAATCCAGAGGTTAAGGTATAGAAATTCCCTGGCACATTGTTATCCCCCTCCCCTTCTGTCCTTGGCAACAAAGCTTTGGCAAACGGTAGTTGTGATTACACAGCAATTAGCCAAAGTTGATACTGGAGAGAAGGTTAACCCACTAGTGGCCAGTTTCTATGGGGGCAGTTGTAAGATTGAGGCATACAGGATGTAGACAAAAGGTTTGAGCTACGCAGACAGTGAAAAGGTTAAAGAGCCAGTCGTGATGGGTAAGAAATGTCTTGGGAAAATTAGTGGATTGTTTTAGGGAAAAGAAAAGAGAATAATTTCTGTTCTATAATGTCAGAGTCCCATTTCTTTCTTTGCTCCAGTACTGGGTTTAGTTATAGGCAAACAGCCAAAGAGAGCAACGCAGCCGCTGCCCCTTGCAGCCCGGTATAATTCTGTTATATCTTTCAGTTCATTGTGTAATTGCGGTTCTTTCCGTGCATATAAATCATGATTTAATTACAGGAATTAGTTCTCAACTGACCCGAGATTTTCTGCTGATAACTGCACGGACAGAGGGTTTCCTTTTGCATTTGTATATGATCAAAAGTCTAATCTTTTTATCCCATTTGCCTTTCCGATTATAGGATGAAGCAGAAGCCAGGCGTTAACAATGTTTGTTTTGTTTTTATATGGGTACAGAGGAGAACCTTCAGAATCTCCCTTTTGTCACTCTGGTATAGTGTTAAGAAATTAAGAAGTTTTCTACTGTCTGATTTAAAGCATAAGTATATTTTGGTAATTTAAGATTGCAGCTGCAAATTGTTTTTCTTTCTCTCTCTTTGTATTCCTCTGTGCAAGATTTTATTTCCTCTGGAGCTCCCTTCTCTTATTAAGTTTCTTAAAGTTGTTTTCTCCAGTCTGTGTAGAAGCCGCAAAGTAATTCCCCTTCTTCCTACAGGCTGCTTTCCATGGCTACTTTCATGTGCAAAGCTCTGTACATGGCCAGAGGCTAGGGAAACTCAGAAGTTTAGAATGTGTTGTACTGTTATGTGTTTGTCTGTCTGAAACCTTTTTTTTAATTACTAATGGGAATACTCAGTACAAGTTATAAAGCAGCTGCATTGTTAGTTGCAACACAATATTTTGGTTTTTGTCCACTTTTGTTCAGAAATCTCATCTGTGACCATGAATGTGTTTTATTTTTATATTTTCCTTCCTGTGCTGAATGATTTGTAAAGGAAGCATTTTCTCCCCAAGGAACGTTTTCTTTTTGTGCATGTGTCACAGGAGATTTTATTGCAGGCATTTTTGATTGGAGCCTCACAGATCACTGACATGAAGCCGGTACCAACGCCTTGGGCCAGGACATAGCTATGCAACTGATGCGCCATCCTCCTGCATTCACTGCAATAACACCATAGAGGCCTGCTTCATTCTTCCCCAGCTACAGAAACTGGCAAGTCTACTTTGGCCATCAACCTGAAATGGACACCACTATTTCCTCTGGCGAGATGTCGTTGTGCAAGCTTGTAACCTTTACCACAGTCACTCGGGGGGAGGGGGAATGACTATTCTTTTTATTATTCCAGTTTTTCTGCCTAGCATCGGCAAACCATACACCATTCAGTTACAGCTTTCACTGAACATGACCAGCTGGTTTCCAGAGGATGAACTCTGTACAAGCCACCCTGCAGTATGATTCAAGACCCTGACACTTGTTTTATTTCCATTGTAATATTGAATGTGTTGACCATTGCTATTTTTTCCTTTCATAATTTATATGTTACGGCTGTTTTGCTCCTAGGATGTTTTTTTTATTCTTCCAATCCCTCTGAGTGATTTTGTAACAGGGGGTTTACAGAAATTGGCTATTTCAGATGTGGGGTTCACCAGTGTAGAGTATTGGCCCACGTCAGATAACACATGATCGTCATGCAATCACTCATATCATAGATAAGCTCTCACAGATAGAGTCACATGGATGGTGGAATTCCCTGTTTGACTGGGGTGAGGACGCCAAAGGAGGTTTCAACCTTATACTGCACCCCTTTGTGGTGTTTTTGGTTTTTCAGAAAATTCTGATCTTTGTCTAACTGGCCCTTGTAGTGTGTATCCATCTCATATGGCACAGTTACACCGACTGGAAGTCAGCATTGGAGCCCGGGGCAGAACTGTGAAAGGACATATACGTCTACATTTCAAAGAGGGGGGGAGTGGTACAGCTTGGCTAACCCCATGTTAGTTCAAGTGGACTCTAGGAGGTGCAAGGCCAAGAGCTATAACTCCCACCCCCACTCTCACACACCTCCACCTAATGGTATGGCTGGTGATGTGTTCCAGAGGTTTTGTGCAAAGGAAAACAAGGGCAGAGTTAAACGTTGTTGCATAAATTTTATCTTATTCCTTGGTGTATACACACCCACCCACAGTGAATCCTATTGTTCGTTAGAAAGAGCCTTAGTTTTTTGGTGTCAGTTAGAAATACACATGCAGATATACACACACGCATATGAGGCCTGCCTAGAACTCCAAAAGAACTGAGAGCTTTTTGAGACTAGTGGGGTTCTGCAGGCAATGGATCCCTGAGTTTGGAGTAAAAGCGGCTGTTTTGTATGAGTCCCTGACAAAGGAGGGGCTAAAGGATTGGAAATGGACTAAATTAATGGGGGGGGGAAAGCATTTAGGGAGTTGAAACAAGCCCTAAGCAAAATGATTAAGTTTCAACCCCCTAATGCTTTTGAGGGAGGATTGTTAGAATGGAAAATTTTGATTAATTTGTTCCATGTGAAATAGATCTTTAGTAAAAGCCAATGTTAAGTTGTCTGGCATGCAAGGGTTAAGGGATGAAGGCCGGCACTGGAACAACAAGTGAGATTCACATATTTTGTATCATCTTGTGTACTGTGCGTAACTATGCCAGGCCAAGACTCCCAAGACTCCCACCTGCGTGCTTTGTGCAATCTGCCTAGTGATAGAAGAATATATCTATGCTTGTGAGAACTGTAACTTTAGACCTCACTGGACTAGCAAGAGCTGCCCGTGAGTCTCCATTTGCAAATGTAATATTAAAGCTTTGGTTTGGAACCTTGAGTCTCATGTTGTTTGAGTATTGGGATCTCATCCAGCGGTACGAACCTCGGAATTGAGGGTAACAATATTGTTCCTCTGTGAATGAATCTGTCATCCTTGCATCTCTTTTATAGAGTTCTTCAGTGTATTGCTTCAATCTTCCTTTTATTGTATCTTGATCAGTTAGTGTGTTCCCCTGTTGAGTATTCAACAACCCCTACTCTTGGTTTAAATTTCCCTTTAATTTCTGTAATCTTTTGGAATAGGGTTCTTGTTCTACCTTTTTTATTATCCTCTTATATTTCTATGCAATACCTATTGTACTAGTTCTCTTTGTCCTTATGTACTAGTACTATGTAATATTGCATTTGGGGTTCTGATCATGTTTCTGTCTCGTTTTGCTTTATTGAAACAGTTTGGTAAAGGGTTGTTTTTAGTTAGCAAACTATTTAAGCATATGTTTAATTAAAAAATAATAATGCTCAGATAGAGAGGGAAGGATGTGCCAGTTTTGGTTCTCTCAGTTTCTCATTTTTCTTAAATTATTCACATTTCTGCAGCAATATGTGGTTTGTTTGTTTTTAAAAAATACTCATGAAAATTCAGCATTTTAGGGGGAATTTCTCCTAATACACACATTTTTACATGGTTTTGACTAATGTACAAATTTTGCAAGGAATTTCTCCTTATATAATGCATTTTTGTATGATATTTTTACTAATATTTTCATTTTTATGCACACTTTCCCCATATATATATGCATTTTGTAAACATTCATTGGTTGAAGACTGCAAAATTTGAATTTTGATGGATGTCAGTGTTTCATTTCTCATATTGTTTCAGCAAGTGCGAATTTGAAAGGTTAGGCTTTAAATATGAATTGAATTGAATTGAATTTCTCCCCCATCCCTATGCCCGAGCACAACCTAGGAAAATAGCTGGTATGCCAATTCCCTTGTTGCTTTTTACGTGAAGTATTTTGTTTGATGCAACAAGATAATCTTATTTACAGGAACTGTCTCAGGAGGTGGTGGATTCTTCTTCACTAGAGGAATGTAATCAGAAGCTAGACAGCCTTATGCCAGGAATGCTGCAGCTGCATCCTGCACTGCAAATCCTGCACTGACCAGAGGTTGGGCTACATGATCTCCAAGAGGCCTGTCAATTCTATCATTCTATTATAAGTTTAACAACCTCCCCTAACATTCCACATATCTAAGCGAAAATGTAGTGGATGTAGCCCAATTACAGATGGGTGTTACATGGTTATTAGATCCAGCATTTCCAAAATACAAATGTTTCTTTCGGTGGCACCAGCTTTTGCAGGTTGATGGGTGGAGTCATTTTTAAGTGTTGACACTGCTAATTATGTTCTGTATGTGTTTTATTAGAATTGCTATTGTCCTTGGTTATTATGAACCGTTTTATATAACCTTATTTTGTTGTATCTGGCCATTTTTGTGAAGGGTGATATAGAAATATCTAAATAAATAAATGAATAGAACACCTCAAGCCAAGTGGAGCCCACAATCAAATGAACGAGGCTTGCACCATCAGAACAGAAGAGGCATGGCCACTGGGATGGGCCTTATTTTTAGAAGTGAGACATGCCCAGCAGCTTTCATTAAAAGCCAAAACAACACTGAAATAATTCAAAGGTTTCTTTTTTCAAGTCAGTCTTCATTATATAGCACTAAGGAAAGTTTTGTTCAATAAGTACTGCTCACAGATTTTTATCGGAAAATATAGGTATTTCTCAGATATGTGATACTTCTAACATTTCTCATATCATGCCCTCTGCTTCTTTTGTTTCTCCATATCATTTTATTTGCTCTCATTTTTTATGTCTTAACCAATTCAAGTCCTTGTGTGCATGTCAAAATCATTGGGAAAGAATGAAAGCAAGGCTAACTGGGGACTTCTAGGAATAACACAGAAATCCTCATCAATGGTCAAGGTTCTTAGTGGACCTTCCTCACCCTTACTCTAGAGAAGGTTTTTCATTTGGCCTCCTAAGAAGTGCCACAAAAATGAACCTTTTGTGAATTGTTTCACCAGCCACTGGCTCTGAATCTAGGTCAGAGGTTCCTGCAGTTCACAGAGGCAAGGAATATATAGCTACTGAATGCAGAGCTTCTTCACACATTGTGAAATTCTCCCCTCCTCTCCTCCATTTCACAAAAAATACAAATTTGGTTCACAAACACCTATGACTCACATTAATTCTTTTGCACAACTCTCATTCCTTTCAAGGAGACTTGCACAGGAGGACTCCCCTGTGGATTGTGCTCTTGATTGTTTAAGAACAAGAGGATAACAGGCAAAACTATTCCTAAAGATGTGGTTCAATGAGACTAGGGGGTTTGGGGGATTTCTCTTGGGATTACCTTATTCACACAACTGTTTGGAGGCTGGTTGCTGTCAAAAATCACAACACTGCATGCTGAAGCTTGTATAAAACAATGGGTTAAACCCAAGTTTGCATCTCACATTTTTATGGATATCTGTTGTCGTTGTTAGAATTTATATCTCTCCTGTCCTCCAGAAGGAGGCCACCATGGCAATGGAAAGTCTGCCAAGTGTCTTGGGCCTTTGCATTTCTTAACCAACTTCTTCGTATGCAACTTTATTGTTTTTGATCTGATGAAGCAGTTGTGCGAGTTGATGCAGATGATAGTAGTGGGCTGGTGCATGCATACTGACGTTCAGATACAAATGACTGTGAATGCTACATGACTTTCAACAGGATGAGCATTCTGATGCACATTCAAATGCACTCTTACATGCACCTTCCCATCCACAATGAGCATGGCTAGTCATTGCATATATAAATTCACCACAATTTTCATTCCATTTCATTCAACATCCACAATTTAAGGGAGAAGAACAAAGTTGGATCTGCAGATTCATTTATATTGTTGCTCACCACCCCAGTCTCTGAGCAGTGAGAGATCTCCAGGGGTTCCTGCACTTGCCCAGGGATTGGTTTCCTTGGAAAGAAGGTCAGTGGACTCTATGGTGTCTTTATGAAATATAGTTTTTATTTTCACACATTCCAACCTTAAGATGGAGGGGTTCAAAGCATCAATGGTCCAACAGATCTTGCTTTTCCATCAGGCTTACAGGAGGCATCCTGAAGCCATTGTGCAGGAGGCAGGCCTCTCTGCGTGTCTTCCAGTTCCCAGCATTTCCTCCCACTACCTAAAAACACAAGCCTCTCTTTTAGCCCCAGGAAGGGAGGGCTCTTCTGAAGAGTTTCAATAGCAATAGGATCTCACTAGCCCATTCACCAGTTAATGGGCACTCCACAGAGCCATTAGCTCACCTGGCCACTCTATTAGACTAACAAAGGAGACTCATCTGACCAGTAGAGCAGGTTTCTCAGCTGATGAACCCACCTCGAGGTGCAGGGTCCCAAATCAGAGGCTGGAAGAGGACTCATAGAAATCATCTATCCCAACCTCCAAACCCGCAACAATATAAACTGCTTTGGAAAGTTACAGCTGCAGGATCAAAACATTAAAAACATACTGCATACTCGGCTTTGCCTATCTGCTGTGGCTGTGCAACCGATTCAGATGAATCCCGAATTCCAAACCAAATCAGGCCAATTTGGAATGATTCAAACCAGGTCTGAGTGGGTTGAGGCATCTTTAAATCAGTCCAAATTGGGTCAAACTCACATGAATCAATTTGGCCTGATCTGAAGCTCAAAGCACTCTCTGACAGCCAATCAGCCTGTCTCCAAGTGCTGCAAAAATGCAAAATGCCACCATATAAGAAGAATGCCAGTGTTGGGTATGGAAATATTACTGACTTGATATAAAGTAGATATCGGTTTATTTCCCAATGACCTGACCCCAAACATTCCAGTGGCTAAGTGAATAAAAGCCTGATTGAACTGGAAATGTGCTCGCCTCCCATTTCCTTGTGAATATCTATACTCAATGTCTTATATGATGTTACCAACTGTATCACAAAAGAATGCCTATGCTTCATTTACATGGTTATAGACCTTGACATGCATACTCTTACAAATGTAGAAGATGTAACCTGAGTGCATTCTTAGTTTAATGATTCCACTTGCAACCGAACCTCCCCTGCTCCTATCTATCCTTTGTTCCTCTGACTCTGAGTGCTTATCTCAAGGTCGTATAAACTATGTAAGCCTATGTCTGAAAGAAGGCAAGATGTTCCTGGCTTTTGTTATCCTAAGCACCCCTTTTTCCATATCTAAAATGTTACTATGTCTAGCAATGTTTTCTATTCTTCATGACGTCTGCTCCCCATTTTGTAACCATTGGGGAAACTATATAAATCTTGTGTGTATCAATAAACGGGGTTCCCACTTCTGAAACGCAACTTGCTGGCAGGTCTTGGGACCCCTTTGCAAAGGTAATATTGTGTGTTATTTCCTGGCCTCTGGCAATAGGTTCTTGCTCTCAACTCCGCACCTTCCCGGGTGTATGTGAGCTGAGTAGACAGTGACAGCTTGCGTGTTGGGTTTGGACGTAACACCAGGATGGGGTAGGGGGAGAAGGGGAGCTGGACTTTGCTCATTGACAGCTCTAGCTTCCAATCCAGGACTAGAATCTCACCCAACACTTTCCAGTGACAGTGCTGGAGAGGCAGGGATAGTGAAACGTTAAAACTAGCATCTTCCTCTCACAAACTATGGAATTTGCTCCCACAAGATGCAGTAATGGCCACCAGCTTGGACGGCTTTAAAAGAAGATTAGACAAATTCATGGAGGACAGGGCTATCAATGGCTACTAGCCGTGATGGCTGTGCTGTGCCACCCTAGTCAGAGGCAGCATGCTTCTGAAAACCAGTTGCTGGAAGCCTCAGGAGGGGAGAGCGTTCTTGCACTCGGGTCCTACTTGCGGGCTTCCCCCAGGCACCTGGTTGGCCACTGTGAGAACAGGATGCTGGACTAGATGGGCCACTGGCCTGATCCAGCAGGCTCTTCTTATGTTCTTATGTTCTTACCTCATTGAATGTTAGAAAGAGTTTGGTGGCATTTCTGCAGCTTGTATATACACACACACTCTGTATGTTTGTTTTCCATCTTTTCCCAATTAATCCCACATCTTTTCCCAGTTAATCCATCCCATCCTTTTATTTGTTCTGCTTATCTTTTGTTTATCCTTTCATTCACACCAGTACCTAGCCTTTGTAATATACCTGTTTGTTTTCTAATCCTTTCCCATCCTTTTCCAACAATCCCAGTCCCACCCTTATTTTAATGAAAAATAAAAAGTTTGTTGTCTGTGGCCTTGTCTTATTAGTTACTTAGGCAGCATCATTTTCCTTATCCCCTCCCCACAAAAATATTGGCCCCAGCTTGTTAGGTTAGGTGTGCATTTTATTTACAGCTATGTTCTTATTATTAGTACTTTGCTCTGTGTGTGTGTGTGTGTGTGAGTCTTGTGAGTACATTGTACACAGTCCAGCACAATTGTACACAATCAGGGCACAAGCGGCACACATACAGAGAATGCATAAACTATTAAGCAGACAGCCCTCCAGATGTTGCTGAACTACAACTCCCATCATCTCTGGCCATTGGCCAGGCTTGCTGGGTCTAAGAAGCAACATCTGGAGGGCCAAAGGTTCCCCACACCTGCTATAAGCTTAGCACTAGCATGAGGCATCTATGTAGCAGCCTTGGTGCCACCAGAGGCAGAGGTGGTAGAGGGCCTGGTAATAGCAGCAGCACAACAGGCCAGACTGTTTTGCTGCCTTTCGGTAATAATTCACCTCTGTGCTTAGGACATGATGATGATGATTTGCATTTGTATCCCACCTTATCTCCAAGGAACTGATGGCATACAGGCTTCTTCCCCCTCCTCATTTAATCCCCACAACAACCCTGTGAGGCAGGTTAGGCTGAGAGGGAGTGACTAGCCCCAGGTCACCTACTGAACTTCCTGACTGCGTGGGGATTCAAACTCTGGTCTCCCATGTCCTAGTCCAACACTCTAACCACTCTTCTACACTGGCTGCCTTAGTGCCCACCTGGCTAGGGTGTCTTGTCTTTCTTTGACTTAGCTGCCTGGGAGATGGAGGTGAACCTTTCAATCTATTTGTGTTTTAAATTTTCATGGAACAGGCTAAACAGGAGCATGACAATTGGTAGGTGTGAGCACTCAGCTGACTGTACAGCCTTTTAAAAAACATTTTTTTGAAAAAAGCAAACTTTAAAGGTGGCTAGCACAAAATGTAAATGTACTGCCTTCAAGTCGATTGCAACTTATGGCAACCCTATGAATAGGGTTTTCATGAGGGTGAGAGGCAGTGACTGGCCCAAGGCCACCCAGTGAGCTTCATGGCTATGTGGAGATTTGAACCCTGGTCTCCCAGGTCGTAGTCCAACACCTTAACCACTACAGCACACCCCACCTCAAATCTACCTGTTTCAAATTGGCAGGGTTAATCTTCTCTTGTGGGGCTACCAAGTCTCCAAATTTCATGGACCTATGTGAAAAAACAAACATGTTATGGGTATTTGATTTCCAGATGCAAGTCAATGGAATGACCAAAGAGTCAAATTTCTGAATTTTGATTCAGATTCAGGGTCAATTGGGCCCAATTGATTGAAACTGAATCAGAACCCAAGCTTGAATGGGGGAAGGCTTGCACACTTCTACTATATACACCTGCATCCTGATGTAGTAATGTGTGGATTATGCACTACTAGTCATGCTAATTGTGGATGGGAATGTACATTTGGAAGTGTCTTTGACTGTGTATCAGAATGTCCATTCAAATAAGAGTAATGTAGTGCTCACATTTATCCGCATCTTGATGTGCACTCCAGTGAGCATTCTGATGTGCTTTCCCCTTCCCACCTAGATTGCAAAAGACTTTGCACATCAGACTGTCAGTTAGATTTTTCTTTGTAGAAAATAAATCAGATAGATATTATATACACCAGTGGAACTAAAATGCCTATACTGGAAACTGATCCTGGACAATTAGCATGACAATCTTATATCTAGACATGTCTGAAATCAGAGGGACTTGACCTGGCCTTAATAAGGCTTCCCCTGGCCTGAGTTATAACACAATTACAACCACCACTATCCTTTGTTGGTCACATTGGTTCATCCAGTGATTGCTTTATTTCCTGTTAAACTGCAGATCACAATGGCTCTGTTGGTTAAACAATAGGTTCAAAGAAATGAAGGCACTTGATTGTACCATGTTCTAGCTAGTAAAAGTAGAGGTTAAAGTGAGCCTAGGGTGCATTTTAATGGATAACTGACTGTGCAATTAGACTCATCCCATTGGTCCTTGAAAGAAGTGAGTTACCATGGATGCAAGAGATCATGTGAATCCATCATCTATTCAACATGAGCAGAAAGCGAAAGCAAGAGAGATGCAATGATTCATTTATTTTTCACTGCACGTTGCATTTTGATATGGTAGGGCAAACTCCCTCCACCAAGTACCCTCAAGATGTTTTGGAATATAACTCCCATTAGCCCCACTCAGCAAGGTCCAAAACATCTGGAGAGCATGAGGCAGGGGAAGGATGTGATAGGTAGACTGTATCATGCTCTTTCAGACTAATTGGGACACACCCAATTTTTCCTTCTGTTGTTTAGGGATGCAGTTAAGAACCATGGCACACTTCACATACACCCTTGATTTTTATGCATTGATCACACTATTAGCAAAAGTAACTGGGCAGAACAAAGTGATGTTTTAACTGTGAATTTGTTTGCTTTTACACCTCACTGTTAATATTATGAGGAATCAAGCAACTAAATCCCAGCACACCGCATTGAAAATACCCCTTAATGTTATTTTAATGAAGATCCTTGTATGAGTAAATTATTTCAGAGTCGCTGAGCAGTTATTATCTTCTTTAGTTTTTAGTGATCCCCCACTGGGTAAATGTTCCCTTATATTATGTTTCAGCCCAGCATTTTTGCAATGCTGTTGTGGGGCTTTTATAGTTATAAATGATTTTCATTGAGTTGAACAATAAGAGACTAGCTGAGTAAAGCAGCAGGACTTGGACTTGGCAACTCACTGCAGCCATCCATGGGGAACTTTTAATTTATTAAATGTCTGAGATGCTTGTGTGGTAATGGTGGTGGGGAGCGCTTTTGTTTTAGGTACTCCCAATCTCTATGTATGGATGTGAAAGTTGGACAGTGAAAAAAGCGGATAAGAGAAAAATCAACTCATTTGACATGTGGTGCTGGAGGAGAGCTTTGTGCATACCATGGACTGCGAAAAAGACAAATAATTGGGTGTTAGAGCAAATTAAACCAGAACTATCACTATCATACTTTGGACACATAATGAGAAGACATGATTCACTATAAAAGACCATAATGCTGGGAAAAACAGAAGGGAGTAGAAAAAGAGGACGGCCAAAGAAGAGATGGATTGAGTCCATAAAGAAAGCCACAGACCTGAACTTACAAGATCTGAACAGGGTGGTCCATGACAGATGCTTTTGGAGGCTGCTGACTCATAGGGTCGCCATAAGTCATAATCGACTTGAAGGCACATAACAACAGCAAAGCTAGCAATTCCTCCTTGAGCTTTATCCCACTTTGCCTGTTTGCCTTTGAATAGAACCAGAATGACATCAAGGCATATCGTGCCATGGGCAAAGTATTCAGATAGCAAATGAATGAACATCTACCATTTTGAGGATGCTTCCAGACTGTTGCTATCTTCGGGTAGGATGTTGTTATTGTTGTTGTTGTTATTATTATTATTATTATTGCTAGTCAGTTGCTTGTTACCAAACATCTTATAGCACGTTAAAAATGTAAATATTTGCTGACCTCAGACTGCTGTCTGTGGCCCTGTCCTGACAACTGTTCTGTTTGACACCTTTGCCCCACATCCTCTCACTGCTGCTAAGACTCTTCTCTCTTGCTTTCCCTCTCTGCTGTTCCTCAAGAGCATCAAGGCACCATTAGGAAGGGCACCATCCAAGTAGTGGGACTATCCAAGACTGTGAGCATTAGAAAACAAATTATCTAAGTTTTGAGTTCTAGTGCTGAGTAAAAAATGCCTACTTTCCTGTCTACATTCTCAGGCCTCAGAAGTAGAGAGCTATTTTTGGTGATTTGCTCAGTGGTGGGAGAAACTCTAGAAATTTGGCAGAGGTAGGGACTTAAAAATGGTGGTGGCAGTAGCTCGCCACCTTCTTTTTAAAATTTAGTTTGGCTGCTGCAAGCAATTGCAATGGCTTCCTCCCAGTAGTTATTTTTATTTAATTTGTATCCCACCCTTCCTCTAAAATGAGCCGATATTGCCCCATAATGCCCCTTTTGGAATGATCCTATCTAATGATGTGGCTTTTTTCTATAGGCAATGGGGGACATGGGGGAAAAGCCATCGCCACTGGCCACATAGTGTCATTCCAAGTGAGGTATTATAGGGGAACATGGCAACCTGCTGAACTGCTGAGAGAACTTTTTTTAAAAAAAAGAAGCCTGCTGCTGCCACTGCTTGTCCAATTAAATACCTCCCCTAAAAATGCCTAGAATTGCTTTTCCCTATTCATAGAATTCTCAGATTTCTTTCTCCCTTTTGCTTTTTGTTTGTCTTCAAAAAAACTTGCAAAAATGGGGAAAAGTGACTCAACTCTGATTTTCATACTTAAATGTCTCTTGAAAATTTTGTGGAAACTACTTGTTAATTCCCTGATACTCAGAGATCCATCTCCTTGGCCTGAATTAGCATTCAGGATTCTGTTAATATTATCCAAATGCTAGCTTCCTTGGGAGCCAATAGTGGTAGGAAGCTAGAGTTTAAATGTTTAAACATTGTAAATAAAAATTTAAAACCTGGTTTTGGAATGTCAGACCCTTCCTAATGAATTATCAAGTTCATTAAATACAGGAGTGGGACAGTTCAGAACTGGAGGAGAGGAGTCACAGGCCTGGGATTCATAACCCTGGGATGGTGTTAGTTGCGATAATTCCATTGGCCAACCCTCCTTGTGAAAAATAAAATGATCTTTCTCTTGCTGTAAAGGTATACAGATACTTCTTCTCATTAGAAATCTATTTCCTAGCCATGTTACTTTAAGTATTGGTGAAAATACAGGGCTGAATACTGTTTAGGATGCACAGCAGAACTTCCCCACACCAATCTGAATCCATTTCCTAGATGCTAACATTGCATGAAGGTTTGTGTGTTTTTTTGTATTGTTCTCATGGCTACACATTGTCTTTGAAATGTATCACTTGCAAAAACAATGCCCCGTTCTGCTGAATAGTATTTTCCCCAAAATTGCTTGTGATTAGGTAAGCTAATAATAACTGCTATGAGTAAGGAAGATTTTGTAAATGTCTTTCTGGAGTCTCCACAAACTGCTCATGGAAGTCAGGGACAGAGAACATGTGGCCCTTCAGATGCTCCTGGACTAGAGTGCCCATCATGCTGGACCTTGGCCATGCTGCCTGGAGACCAATAACATCTCGGCAGCCATTAGGGTTGCCAGGTGCATGGCCTGAGACTGATCCTGTATCTTTAGGAGAAGAGAAAGTCAACCAAGTGCAGGTGTTCTTGCAACTCTGTAATGAGAAAAACCACAAGGTGGAATTCTCCCTTCCCCCTGCACAACTTTTAAAGGGGGAATGGAAAATTCCACCTTGTGGTTTTCCCCATTACAGAGTTGTAAGAACACCTGCACTTGACTGACTTTCTCTTCTTCTAAAGATACAGGATCAGTTCTCGGGCCATGAACCTGGCAACCCTAGCAGCCATAGATTCACCACTCCTGATGTAAGCCATGGCCTATTCCATGAACATTTTTGTTTGTAGATGTATTTATAGATCCTACTTTTCAAGCAGACAACAAACAGTTTGCACTTCAACTTTGTTGCATGCTAAGCACTATAAACAACTTCCTACAATATCCAGCTTTTCTTGGTTGGGTAAGTATTTTGGAGCATGTGAAAAAAGAAGGGAAGACGTTTTGGTGTGTGAATACATGAAGCCTGATTAACTCTTATCGACACCGGTGATCTCACCAATTTACTCCTTGCTACCCACTAATGAGGAGTTCATGTGATGTGCCACAGCCTATGATTATGGTAATGAGTGCTAATCTAATTATATGCCCCCAATTGACTTTGTATCATACTACCTCAAAGGCAGCCATCTAAAGACACTAAGTTGGAAAGTGAGGTGGAGGGAGTGCTTCCGTCAGTCTCAAGAGAGAAAACCTCAACGACTAATGCATTCAGGTTGATTTTACTTGGAGTAAAAGGCACAGTTTAATGCTAATTTCAGCATGAAGCAATGAGTTAAGTACACAGATTTACTCTACCTTGAGCAAGCTAAGTTCAATATTGCTTTTTTTTTTAAGTGTTCTATCAATTAGGTATATATTTTCAAAAGGCATTCTAATTATAAAAATCCATGTTTCAGTTATTCCAGCCAACTGTGCCTAAATGAACCTACTTTACGTCTGATTTCACTAGCTGGATTAATTTCAGACACTCTGTCTCCTTTCTTTGGTTTCCTTTATTGATTTCTGGGGGAAAAAAAGAGAGAGAATGATATTTGATTAGAATGGAAGTGTATACCCCAGCCAATTTTGATATTTTCATTTGCAAGTAGCTTCATGTAATGTCCTACTCCTTTGATCTAATAATGAAAATGTGTCACTATATTCTCATTACAAAAGCAAAGTAAGGCAATCCAAGACTCTTGGGGACAGTTGGACTGCAATGCGTGAATTTGAAATCGTTAAGGTATACTCCTGGTAGCTGGTACCTTCCTCAGTACTGAGGATTTAAAGACAATGGAAACAAAATACATTCAATTCATTACATAGCCAAATATAAAATGTTAGATTTTTTTTTATTTCCATGTCAGTGTCAGTGCTTGCAAACTTTCTCTCTTTCCATCTCTTCCCCCCTCCCCCCAACACATACTGAGTTCACTACACATGATACTTCACATCATGGTTATATGTATTCCTATGTGGCTCCATGCCAAAGGGAGCAGAGGCAAAATATATATTCCTTGGTGAAGGTACTTATATCACACACTTGGTTTTTAAAACATGTTTTTGAAGATTGCATAGGAAATCATTATATTTGTCCAGAGTCAGACAATCAGTTCATGAAGGTCAATATTGTTTACATTGACTGACAGCAGCTCTCCAGAGTTTCAGAGAGGAAAGGAATCCTTCCTAGACCTACTTGGCAATGCCAGGGATTGCACATGGGACTCTTTCATGCATGCAGAGCACATGCTGTATCAATGAGCAATGAGCTTCCCCCAATCGGACCAGAGATTGTCTCTTCCAGATTTGATAAATTTAGATGTGAATAGTCTGTTCATTTCTATGAGATGGATAGAAATATAGATTTGTTGGGGACTTGCAAACTGCAAAGAAGGAAACTATAAAAGCTGTACCACCACAGTGCTATTAAAATGACCTATATAGCTTTCTGTTTTCATCTGGGCACAGCCATCTGGGTTTCCAACTAGCCAGAACTGACAATAAATGCAGTTATAAAAATTGTTTTATTTTTTGTTATAAACATGCAGACAACTCATGAATTATAACACTGCAGGCTTTGCTGAAAACAGAACTGAGAGCAAGGACTTTTGGATTTCTTCCCCCTACGAATTGGAATAAAGCTTAATTTCATGGGTTGGATGATAACTAACTAGATGTGTAATTTGTAAATTCTAAAAACCCCAAACTTCCAGTGACCCACATCTAAAATGTATTCATCTTGTGCTTTCAGCACATATAATATGGGGGCAGAGGTATATTTGGGAGAGGGCAGGAAATCTTGTAATTAAATGTGTTATGTTTTTATTAAGGGTGTGTAAAGACCAGAATATTCAGCTCAGGCCCTAATTTGGTACTTTGGAAAACAGTCCACCTCACTCCAAAGCACACCAGAGGCAACCCAATTTGGCTCAGTGTTGAAGTCCACTTTGTAAAAAATGAGGCTTCTTTCCTCTCTATTCAGTATTGGAAAATAAACAAAATGGCTATAACATTTTTCCTTTTTACAGAAGTGGATGAAATTTGTAGGCATAGTGGAGAAAGTCTATCACATTACAGATAAATAGGTCTAGGGGCATTGTGCAGGGAATCTTTAAAATTTGAGTGTTAGAAAGAGAACTATTTCTAACTTTGAAAATATTTGGTAGAAATGGATGTAATTTGCAGGCATGGCCACCCATTCTGAATGAATGCATCCTGCCAAACTTCAGATTTATAGATCCAGTGGTTTTTCTAGAAAGGGATTCATTACAATTTTGGAATGGGTAAAGAAAGGAATCTCTTAATCACATTCAGTGGGAGTTTGGTCTAGAAAGTGGAGACCTGAGTATCCATCCATCCATCCGTCCGTCCGTCCAATCTAATCTAATCTAATCTAATCTAATCTAATCTAATCTAATCTAATCTAATCTAATCTAATCTAATCTAATCTCTATTCCACCTTTCCTCCTGGCAGGAGACCAGGGCAGTATCATGAGTATCTCTATCAAACTACAGAAAAATACATTAACAGGTTTTTTGTGTGTGCTAAGCACATGTTTGCTTGTTTGTTGCAGGGGTGGGAGAATTAAAGGAATTGATGCTTTTTGGAGCAACAATTTATTGTTAACTAGTGGGTTTGCCCCTGTGTGCTTCATGTGCCACTTCCCCACAGAGAGATATATTTCCAAACAGGTTGCCCTTCCCCCCCTAAATGGGTCTCCAAGTTCCCTTTTCTCCCCCCACCCTCAAATGGGTCTCCAAGCTTTCTCCTCTCATCCCCTTTAGACCTTCTCTGTGAGGAGCAGGGAGGCAGCTGGGCGAATAACACAGGAACAGTGTGGAGTGGATGGGGAAGTGCCTCAGCAACCGTTGTGCTCTCCTGCCACCTCCCTCATCCTTGCCTTCTGCCACTGAGGTTGTCAGTGGGGTGGGGGGCAGCAACAGCAGAGCAGGACAGTGGATGAGGAGCTACCCTAG
This sequence comes from Rhineura floridana, assembly GCF_030035675.1. Classification (NCBI taxonomy): domain Eukaryota; kingdom Metazoa; phylum Chordata; class Lepidosauria; order Squamata; family Rhineuridae; genus Rhineura; species Rhineura floridana. The sequence goes on from NC_084480.1 coordinate 114,641,279, forward strand.
GCTGTCCTTGCTCGCCCAGGCCTCCTCACTCTTCCACCTTGCTTGTTTCCTTGCCTTGCTCACCCACCTATTTGCCACCTTCCTTGCCTCACATTCTCACCACACTTGCCTCATGCTGCTGCAGCTCTGCCCCTGCCCCTGCACCTCTCCCTCACCCCATGAAATGCTGCAGTCACACTGTGTGACAGCTTGCAAAAATATTATATGTATAGATAGAAATTGTGTACATCACAGAGGTAGCCCTAGGACAGTAAAATTCAGCAGGATAGGTACGGTGGCTAGACAGACTTAAAAACAAGAACTCTAGACTAGTGTTCTGCTCAATTGGCACCAAAAGTCACAGAAACTAAATGCAAAGCTGATGTGACAGGAGTGCATATATGAAGCTGTGGGACGGAGGCAGAAGGACTTGAAAGTCCACCATTTTCTAAGCAAACACCACTAGCAGAACTAGCAAAGAACACAGAACAGACAAGGGGCCTTTCCAGACATGATTTTTATTGTAGATTCATGATTATTTGCACTCATGATGGTATTGGGGTGGGTATACGCAACCCTGCTTTCAATACTGTTTCTCCCCCTGCAAACGTTTTGGGGTGGACATACAGCTAGTGCATGTCTCCTGCTGAAATCCTATAACTTTTTATACCACAAATGTTCAGAGTAGGAGGAGGGTTGTTCCACTTTTATTGCACCTACAGTGCAAAAGTGTCCCTCTAGATGTCAATAATGTTACACTGGGGAAGCATCACAGAACAACTAATAAAGCTGAATGATGTGTGGACAGTCCAGCATGAACCCACCACTAATAGACTATTAGTGTTCATCAGCTCCCACTGGTAGTACATGCCCTGGTCACCTCTCGTTTAGACTACTGCAATGCGCTCTACGTGGGGTTACCCTTGAAAACGGTCCGGAAATTACAACTTATACAAAATGCTGCGGCTCGACTGCTTACAAATTGTCGCCGCCGGGAATACATCACTCCAGTGTTATTCGATCTACACTGGCTTCCAGTTATTTTCCGGGCTCAATTCAAGGTGTTGGTACTAACCTTTAAATCCCTACACGGTTTTGGACCAGTTTACCTGATGGAGTGCCTCCAGCGTCACCAATTATGCCGCCTGACAAGATCAGCCACTCAGGGCCTTCTCTCAGTCCCACCAACTAAAACAGCTAGGTTGGTGGGGACTAGAGAGAGGGCATTTTCAGTGGCAGCCCCCACTCTCTGGAACTCCCTCCCATACGATCTTTGGCATGCCCCTTCCCTGAATGTATTCCGCAAAGCCTTGAAGACCTGGCTTTTCAGACAGGCCTTTGGGACTTCCGGGGAGGGTTAATTTTCAGGACTAACTGCCTATTACTCTGAACTGTTATCATTCCTATTTATAGTTTCCTTGTTATATTGTATTTTATGTGTATTTTATTGTGCTGCATTTACTGCAACTGATTTGTACGTCGCCTAGAGTGGCCATTGGCCAGATAGGCGACACATAAATTAAATTATTATTATTATTAATGCATCAATGCATGATGCAGAATTCCCCTGCATAAAAATACTAGTCTGGAGGGGCCCAAGATGATAAATTACTTCAATATACCAGTGCCAAACACTGTGATTGGAGAGACCTGGCAAAATAATTTGCTCTGATTGGAAGCTAGGTCTATCAGTTAGAGAAGAGCTCTTCCTACCCTGTCTCTCCACCCTTTCTTTTTCCTTATTTGGCAAACCTAAGGAGATATATTTCAATTTTTGCAGACACACTGTCAGCAATATTTTTTTAAAATCCGTGTCACTGAATCACTTTGGAAAGGTCCTCCTTTGGCTTTGTTAGGTCCAAACCCAACACGCGAGCTGTCTCTGTCTACCCCAGCTCACATCCACCCGGGAAGGGTGCGGAGATGAGTGCAATTAACCCACTATCAGAGATCAAGTAAGCACAACACAATTCCTTTGCAAAGGGGAACCCGATACTTACAAGCCATAGGCCGTTCAGAATGGGAACCCCATTTATTAATAAGCCAGAGACTATATAGCCTTTCCCCGAAGGTTACAATATTGGGGAGCAGCATCATAAACTACAAAGAAACATTTGATTGTCACTATAACCTAAAGATATGCTAAAGGAGGTGAAGGGGTGCAGAGAAAGAACATAAGTAGAAACATCAGAATATCTTTCAGACTATGGGTCTGCATATTTCACATGTCCTTGAGATAAGCGCTCTGCTACTAGGAACAAAAGAGAGATACAGAGAAGGGGCCCCAACTGCAACCGGGCGCCCCTCAGGTGGCGACAGACTTAATATTGCTAGACTTGCATTTCAAAGGTTTACATGTCAAGGTTTATGGGGCATCAGAGAAACGTTAACATTTCTAGACAAGCTATACTTTGCAACTATATGCGAGGCAATAAGTTTGAATGTGATACAAGAGTCAAGGAAGTAAGAGGAGGGGAGGTTTCCAGCTTAAACCGGCTTTTATTGTGTGAGCCACTGGAATGCAGAAAGAGGTCAGGTCACCAGGAAATAAACCGTTGTTTTATATCAAAAGTCATTCAAAGGCCACTTTGATTCTGATCTTAACACTGTTTGTGTTAATATGGGCAAAACATAAAGCAAAGCTATATGTTTAAGGCAATTTCAAATTTCAACCCAACAGCTTGGACAAGCCCCAAAACTGTCTAAGGCAGCCCTGCTTCAGTTCTTGATTTGGGATTTGCCTGACTCTTTTGCATATCTCTAACAGGGGCTAACCTCATCCTGTTGTTTATTGTTCTGGAATAGTGCAAGCATAGCACATTCTGGATAAGTGCATTTTGCATTGCAAGTGATTCCTGACCCTTTCCTTTGGCTTTTTTAAAAATCTTGTAAACCTATAGGCAGATTATCTGTTTGTTTTTTTATCTTGTATAAAATGCTTAAATTTTGTAATACTAATGTAATAATTTAAAGGAAAGGCCTTCCAGATGTGAAAGTGCACCATTCATGCAGGAACATATCTTTACTGGAAATAAAATTAACTACATTGGGTTGTATCGTGAAACAGAGCTTTACTGTCTTCTCCTACCCATATGAGCCCTTACATCTTTTGAAAAACCTATTGTGATGGTCAGTGGGCCCTCAGAGAAGCCTTGGGTGCAGAGGGAGGGGGGATTGCTGAAAGTCAGAGGAAGTAGCTGGTATGAGCAAATTCCAAATTGAGCAATCTGCCTCCCCCCAATCTTTGATGATTTCCTTTACCACTGCAGCCCACAGCACCATGTCTAGGGATGGGATCCATTAGCTGGTTGGAAAGCATTCTGTCAGCCTAAAAGGCTGGTATTAATTTGAGTTTGTTTGTTGCCCACAAACCGCTACTTTTACTGATCTGGTTCCTCCTCCCCCCCACACCTGGAAAAAATATTTATTTATTTATTTATTTTATTTCATTTCATTTATAAACCGCCCATAGCAAGTAGCTCTCTGGGCGGTGAACAAAATAGGATTAAAATACAATATTACAATAAAATCAATAACAAATAGCAGCAAGTTAAACGAAAAACATTGAATATGAAACATTGAACATTAAAATGCCTGGGAGTATAGCCAGGTCTTAACCTGGCATCTAAAAGAAAGTACCGTAGGCGCCAGGTGTATCTCCTCAGGTAGGCTGTTCCACAGTTCGGTTGCTGGTACGCTCCAGAGAGGTGGCATCCAGGCGCTGCTGGTTTTCCGCCAGCTTTACCACCTCGTTCACGTATCGGAGGATCTCACGACACTGGTCCCAGGCCCAACACAGCTTCTTGTGCTCCAAAGTCTCCCCATCGGTGTGCTTGATGATGTTCTCCAGCAGCAGAGGGTACTTTGTCAGAGATTATGAGATCTTTCATCTGAAGATGCTGGCACTGAGGGTTGCTCTCAGCTTCTTCACGTTCGAAGACGTTCAGAAAATCGAGTGTGAGATGAACAGATTGCTTCGTCAGAGCGAAAACTATTATTCTTTCTGCAAGGTCACTCTCTTCCAACCTGTACAACGTGCAAAGTTCCACCACCGTTTATCGCCTCCGCTATTGCTCAGCCGCTCATGTTTCTCGGCTACAGTGCCCCCGTCTTCGCCCTCTGCCACGTCCAGGTCGAAGACCCTGAGCTTGCCCAGTACGGCCTTCACAGCCAGCGGCACCATTGCCGACCTCCTTTTCCGCCACTTCTCTGTGGAGACGAAGAAAAAAAAAATATTGACATTAATATTGATCTTTTGAAAGGAAATATCGATATTAGGAAAGGAAATATCAATAATTGAAGGGAATATAGATATGAATATCAATATTTTAGATGCAATTTTTTTTAAAAAAAATCAATTTCTGAAAATAGTGGCAAATCACTACATAAAAATCCTATCCACAATGATAGTGAATGAGAGAATTAATGGGAAATTCAGTACCAAATCCAAATTGGGTGTATCCCTAACCACATCTGAGGCCTTTCCTCAGAGGAGAGGCTCAGAAGAGGCTTTTCAGGAGTCATATGAGGCTGTGATGGAGAGGAGGAAGAAAGCCTCACTGGACTAATGATCTTCTGTTTGCATAACCCTGAATACATGAAACTGAAGATTCCTGCATCTCATTCCTTCTTACATTGCCCTCCCCCCCACCTTCCTGGTTGTTCTTTCCAAATACAAAGGAAATGATATTGCCCTTTGTATACTATTTGTAAAGCAAGCTTCAATTAGTGTTTCTTTTAAATCAAATGCATTAATCTGTGAGCTCTGGGAGGCCACACTAATGCTGTGTTCTGTTTTAACCTGTTCACCTAAATAGCTAAGCAATTTTCTAACTTGGCTCACTTCATAGATAGCTTTATTCAGCATGGCTGACCTTCTCTTTGTTAACTTGGCTTTTTTCTTACATAAGTGCTTTGCATCAGACACTCCTTCATACAAAACAAAACAAGTGATTATGGCGCATTCATCCAACAAACTCAGATCATATTTGCCATTCTTGAGTATAGAACAGGACACACTCACAGCATGCTCAGCTCTGAGTGCCAGTCCTTATGTAGCCAAAACAGCACCATCCACATACAAGAGGGAGATACCAGCAGGCTTGGACTTACCTCAAAATTTGCAGAAGTGCAAAAGAAAAAAAAACACCTTAAGGGGAAACGGGCAAGGAACCTGAAACAGCCCAATGAGGACTGAGCAAGCTGAATGGAAATAAAATGCTGACTGATTTGGTGCAGGGGGTGAGAATAGAAAACTGTGGAAGCTGAAATGAAATGGAGTATCCTGGAAGAGGGCATGGGTGACTGGCCATGAGCAGGAGTATTATACATGTAATACAATCCTATGCATATATTATACAGCCATGAGAGTGGCTGTATACTATAGCCAGCGGGGATTTTTCACATTCCGCAATGTTAAATTGAAAATACCCCCATGCCATTCTGATGCTTCCCATAAGCTCATTTCAAAACAAAACCTTACACAACTTACAGTCTTGAACTCAGAAACACTTGCTTAACAACCCTCTAACCATTCATGGTGATACACAAAATGGTCAGAGAGAATAGAGAGTTCAAAGTGTAAAAAGAGAGGGGGGGAACCAGACCCCTTTGGGACTTTTTTCTGTCAGAGTTCTCATAATTTGTTGAAATTAATTAAAAATCAGCCATGTTCACAGAGTACCTGTAATCCTATTGCTGACCTTGCCCCATATGCTGACTTTCATCTTCTGCAGTTTAAAAGTTAAAAAATGCATAGCTGATTTTTAATTAGTTTAAGAAATTTAGCATTATGATAAGCTGGGGCATGCTCAGTAAAATTCAACTGTGAGTGTTCTAAAAGTCAGTCTCACAGCTGCTGGGCTTGGCTAATCAGGGAGCCACACAAGACCTTTATTTCACTTTAGACAGTCATGGCTTCCCCAAAGAATCCTGGGAAGTGTAGTTTGTGAAGTGTGTTGAGAGGAGACTCCTATTCCCCTGACAGAGCTCCAGTGGTCAGAGTGATTTAACAGGCAGCCACTCTGATTGAATCTCTGTGTGAGGGGAATAGGTCATCTCCTAGCAACTCTCAGCACCCTTCACTAACTACACTTCCCAGGATTCTTTGGGAGAAGCCATGACTGTCTAAAGTGAAATAAAGGTCTGGTGTGGATGTGGCCAGGGACAGCTTTGTTTTAAATTTGGATGGGAGGTTACATGTCCCTCCCACCCAAATTTAGAATAAACATATTGTTATGAGTATGGGGGTTGGAATGGATGATCTCTGTGGGTCCCCTTTCCAGCCTCTGATTTGGAATCCTATGCCTTGGAATGAGGAACTCGCACTGCTGGTCAGATGAGTCTCTTTTGTTAAGCTAATATAGTGGCCAGGTAGAAGAATGGGTCTAGCAGTTGCCCAGCAACTGGTGAATGTGCCAGGAAGACCCTTTTGTCATTGAAACTCTTCAGGAGAGCCTCCCCCCCCTCCTGGCTGCTAGGAGAGGCTTGTGTTTTTTAGTTGTGTCCAGGAATTGCTGGGGACTAGAGGCAGGCAGAGAGGCTGGCTCTCTGCACCCTGGCATTTGGGGTGCCTCCTGTAGCACTGATGGGAAAGCTGGATATTGGACTGCTGATACCTTGAACCCAACCATCCGAAGCTCAGGTTGGAATGTGTGTAAATAAATAAACCATATTTCATAAAGACACCACAGTCTCCACTAACCTTCTTCCCAAAGGAAACCAAACCCTGGATGAGCGCAGGGAGCCTGGAAATCTCACCGCTCAGAGATTGGGGAGGCGAGCAACAATATAGAATAAAAAGGTGGGGGAAACCCTGGAAAGGAAAGGGGCTGCCCAGTGCCCACCCATCCAATCTCCTCTCCTCCCCCTTCCCTCCCCTTTCCATCCTCCCCCTCCTGTTCCTGCCCCTCCCCCAGGTCAGTTTCACTTATCATAAACAGGATTGCACAGGAGTAAATTCCACTGAACTCAAAAAGCATGCATATGATCAAACCTCCCCTCCCCTCCCCTCCTCTGCCCTCTTATCCCCTCCCTCCTCCCTCTTCCATCCCCCTTCATTCACCCTCTCTTCTCCTACCCCATCCTCTTCCAATATCCTCCTTCCCCCTCCTCTTTTCCCTCTCCTCCCCCTCTCCCCATAGTCAGTTCTACCTATCCTAAGCATTATTGCACTGGAGTAAATCCCATTGAACTCAATAAGCATGCAAATGATCAAACCTGCCTTCCTCCTCCCTCCCAAAACATCCCTTTTGCCCCTTTCCACCCTCTTCCTTCACTCCTCCCCCTCCCCTTCCAATCCTCTTTCCCCCTCCTCTTCCTTTTGCTCCTCTCTTCCTCCTTCCCCTACTCTCCCCCTCCCCTCCCCCATGGTCAGTTTTACCTATCCTAGCCATGATTGCACAGGAGTCCCACTGAACTCAATAAGCATGCAAATGATCAGACCTGCCTTTTCCCTCCTTACCCTCTCTGCTCCCATCCTCCTCCCTTCCTCCTCCTCTCCCACCTTCCTTCTTCCTCCCGCCCTGCCCAATCCAGCCCTCCCTCCCCATGGTTAGTTTTACCTATCCTAAGCATGATTGTATGGGAGTAAATTCCACTGAACTCAATAAACATGCAAATGATCAAACCTCCCCTCCCCCTCCTCCCCTCCCCATCCCCTGTGGTCAGTTTCACCTATCCTAAGCATGATTGAAGGGGAGTAAATCCCACTGAACTCAGTAAGCTTGCAAATGATCACTCCATTCTCAGCAAGCTTGCACAGGATCCCATTTTTTACCTCCCGGATTAAAAAGCAGAGGAATTCACTAATAGGCAAAAAAAAACCCATGCAGTTTAAGAACATACCTATAGCCAACAGAGATTTCTATCAAAGTTTAAAAAGCAGGAACATTGGGCAGCTATAGTGAATGCACCAGGGGAGCAGGAGACCTGACCTCATCTCTGAGATATTGTACTGCCCTACAAATTTGTCAAAATGCAAACACAATTTGGGTTGGTCTTTCACAGTCCAATCCACTTCCTGTGTAGCTTGGAATAATTTGGTAACATGTGCCTCTGAGCATATGATGAGTGGTGGCAACACTTGCCATCTCTAAAGATGGAGAATTACATTTTTGTATGTTTGTTGGTGTTCTTCTTACTTTGCTTATTTTCTGTTAGTACTGTTTCTACACAGAAACTAACCTAGAAAATTATATTTCTCTCATTATTCGTCTTAGAAATCTGTGTCAAATTTATTTTGACAAATTTTGGCAAAGTGGGGTAAAGGGGCACCAAATAGAGATTTGTTCCCCTTTTGTGGCGGTAAGGTACGGGAAGGGAAGTAGGTAAGGACAGCTAGGTGGCCCCCTTAGGCACCTTTGGAGGTGATTGGCGGTTCCAGAGGCCTGTCTGTCAGGGCTTTATGGCCCGAGGGCAGGATATGGACTGTTTCTGGGGCCAACTTACCTTATCCACCCGGAGTTGTATGGCCCCAGGGGTTGGTGACATGGGAAGGCCCCCCTACTCACCTACAGGGCATGGCCAGGGTAAGGGGTAAACAGATGAGCTTGCCCTTGCCCCAGCAGGTGCTGGTTGCCCAAGAGCTGTATGGCAAGCTGCTTGCTTATAGACAGTTCCCGCACCTAGGTTTCCCCTGTGCAGGTCACTTTAAAAGGGGTTTTGTTTGCTATAGTTTTAATAAAGTGGCCCTTGTTCAACCCAAGCTGATGTGTCTGTGTCTTATTTCGCCCCTCAACTGCAAGTATAAGCCACGGGGACAAGGAAGAATGACACAGGGTCAGGGACTGATGTATTATGGGCTGGTGATATCATTACTTAAATAGACTTAAATAGAGCATGGCTAGTACACAGTTTGAGTTTTCTACTTTGGCAGATTAGAAAGTAGACATTCTAGAAAGTAAAGTCAGAAGTGTATACAATATGTCTGGCCATATGACTCAAGCGGAGCTTTGAATCCATCCAGAATTCCCGTGCAGGCAGAATGTGATTTCAGGTAAAACTGTTAATGTAATTCTGGCTTATGGGTTTCTCCTAGGCATTTGGTGGGCCACTATTAGAATGGAACACTGGTCCAGATATGCCTTTGGTCTGCTCCAGAAGGGTTCTTCTTTTGTTATCTTTTAGAAAGATTGGGGAAATTATATTGCAAGGCCTTTTCAAATGAGCTTTCAGCTCCTAATGAGTGGACTGCTTTAATGTAGGGTTTCCCTTGATTATATAACCTTAGATTTATTATTATCATTATCATTATTATTATTATCATCATCATTATTATTATTATTATTATCATCATCATTATTATTATTATTATTATTATTTATACCCCGCCTTTTGGCCAAAGGCCCTCAAGGCAGCTTACAAATTTTATGTGGGGTTTTGAAACTATAACCTTCCCTGAGTCCTAGAAAAAAAGAAGACTAGAAATCAAATTAATGGGGGGGGGATTAAAGTTGACAAAAACATTTTCTTTATTTAGATAAGAAAAAGCCTCATAAAACATGTTTCTTCTTTCCAATTTTCCTCTATGGTTCCTAGCTTTCAAATGTTCTAAATTTCAAATTCAAATTGCAGGTAGATAAGCTGAAGAGACTCCTTTATGAGCCCTTGCCAAAGTGTTCTAGATTTTGTTCAGGTCAGCCTCTTGCTTTGAAGTTCCAATTAACTTGAGATGGCCACTTATGTCGTGTGCTGGTCTCAAGGCCCTGGTGTAAGGAAGCCTGAACCAGCAGCAATTGCCTGTGATTGATTAGTTCCTGAAAATTCAAAGCTACCATAGAAATCATAATAGAGCTCCAACTGAAAGAGTTGTTCCAAGTATGCTGTTCAGTTGTGAATTGAAAAGCAAAACAATGCAATTCATAACATTAACATTGCTGCAATGCATCATTAAATTCTTGCTCCAGTATTTTTAAAAAAGATATTTTTAAATCCTCTTTCCCATTGTTTCTATGGGTGAAACAAATTTGGTATAGTATAATTAATACACCATAATTAATCAGAAACATAAAGTCCTTGCATATTAAAAATGTTGTGGAAAGTGTTTGGCATAGCAATTTGCTCTTTGTTTAATAAAATGTCATTAGCAGGCTTATGTAGCACCTAAACAATCTGCATACTTAACAGTCCCTAAGTATTCATAAACATTATCAACTGTAATGCTTCCAGATTAAAAAGTAGATAACAATATGAAGGCTGTGGCCTGAATGGCATACAAAAGCCACAGAGTTCAAAGCTATGGTAAGAGAAGTTATCTTAACTCACCTTGTAAGCATCTCACCAGTAAAATGTTTGGGTCATGATCTAAAATGGGTCTTGTTTTATGGGTCTAGTATGATCTGCAAAAAAAAATTGTGTTCTTGTTCAGGGTGCCAGCCAGCCAGCCATGTTCCAGGATAAATAATAAGTAGTAATAAAGCCTTACATTTTCACCAAAGTCCTCTCAAATGTGTGTGTGTGTGTGTGTGGCATCATACACATAATTCAGTTCACCACACGTGCAGTTCCCATGTGTGAAGGATTTCAATCAGCTTAAGACATCACTGTTTTCCTTTTCTCTGTCTTTGCACATGTGTTTAGGCTGAATAGCACATTGCTCATAAGCTTAATAGAGCCCAGACTTCCATCCATTTCTCCATCTGGCCATCTGTCTTACCTCAGTGCAAGTTCTGGAGCATTAATAACTTGTACTGAGCAAAGAGGAAGAGCAAGGTGGAGATATGGAAGGTGCACAAACCTCTCTGTTATGTTGGCAATGCTTTACATTGTCACTGTGCCGATCTGCACACATAGGTGCTACAGGGGAACACAGAGCTTGAGTAGAGGGACATTTTTCACATATGAGCACTACAGTCTTAGTGGACTGGATCACAGCCATCTGTTGACTTTAAACCATCAAATCATTTTAGATTATTTCCCCATAGCAGATATTGGTGCTGCCCAGACAAAGTTAAGTCTGAACTATATTACTTTAACTGAAGTTAAGCACCTCATTCTTCTTGATTACAGTAGGGGTTTGGTATTCCAAAGGCTGACTGCTCATTCTGCATTAGGATGCAGGGACCTCAAAGTACCTCTGGAATAGTATTCCAAAGTGAGAAACTAGAAGGATGACTTGATGCTGTGCTACTGGCATTCCTCTGAGTTTTTAAACAAATTACACCTTTTAAATTTTCCTTCATTTGACTCACCCAATGCTGTGTCAGCTGTTGTTAATGTCAGCATGTCAGTTTGAATTGTGTGATGTGGCATGATAACACAATTAGGTAACATGCATCACATGGCTATAACAGCTGGCAACAAAATTTTAAAATATTATTCTGGTGCTAAAATGCATTGAATCCTACTCTGCCTTCCTGTTATTAACTGGAAGAGAGAGAGAGATTCACTGAACGTACCTGTTAGGCTGCAATCCTAGGCTTAAGACTCGCTTCATTCATACACTGATGCTGGTGTGGGAAACATTTTCCTCATCGTGCTGGAGAAATGTTGCAATTTAAACAAACATATCATTGTCCCCAGTCATACGGACATTTTTGGGAGGTAGAAGATCAGTATTTTGCCAGGAAGGAGGGTGCTAAGCTGTTGAGGAAGACACAAAATGGCCCCACCCATGCTGGGCTTCTGGTGTACAGGAATGCTTAGTGACAAAATCAACCATCAGCAAACATCTGATAATAAATATTACCATTTATTTATAAATCACCTTTGCCCTATTTGGGCAATCTACTTGCACAGATAAGGAGGACATGCAAGTGAGGCATGGGGCCATGACAAGTAGCTTCTCCCTCTGATCATCTGTGCACACAATGCAAATGCACACTTTTAAAGCTCCCAATTATGCATTGACAGCCATGTTTCCACCTGCCACTGACTGGATGTCACATGTGCTGCCAGATGTGGGACAGATGGGTATAGTTTGTGGTAAGCAGCCTTACAGGCCAAATTAGACCCATGCCAGGCCTCATTAGGTCTGTGGGCTGGAGGTTTGCCTTGCCTGGTATATAGAGTTGTAGCCTTGGGGTACTGAGTATGTGTATGTGAGGAAGCTAAGTCAGCATGAAATAGCAAAGTGTACATATAATTAGTGCATTTAAAGTTATTTTATTAATTTGAATTGAATTGGACTGTAATTACAAGATACCAAGTGCTCATCTAAGCCTTTGATTCTAGGGTAACCACTCAATAACCATTCATTCAAAGAGTGGTTCTGTCTATTCATTGTAGCATTATCTAACTAAACAGTTTTTGCTCTACCCAAAGATGAAGTCTACAAATTCCTTATGGGCAATAGTGAACAATGTTTCACCCAGCTGCCTTCTAAATATCTCAGAGATCTCTAAACCACTGAAGAAATGACCATAATGCAGAACTGAAAATGTGACGTTCTCAATACCTTCATAAAAGCAGCATATTTATTTATTTATTTATTATCATTATATTTACCCCACCCTTTTTCCAAAACTGGAACTCACAGCGGCTTCTAGATAAAAGCACACATATAATTAAAAACATACAAAAGTCTAGATTAAAATCGAATTAAACTATTTACAGTATTAAAACCATTCATTTGGGTGAGGATGGAGTTCTGACTAGGCTGAAAGGCGATGAGACATGTGGAACATTGACTTCCACACTGAAGGGCAGACCTAGGAGGCTTTTAAAGCATGCTCCACCCTGATCCCAAGCTCTTTTCATTTCTGGCACCGACCCACTCTCTTTGATCTCAGTGCAAGATTAGTTGGTCACATCAGTGCTGCGTAGGATTTTTGATTTTGCCTGTCTACATGTAGCGGCTTTACCATTAGGTAAAGTGAAGTGACTGCCCAAGGCAGTGGATGCTGTGGGACAACAGCAGTAGACTTCAGTGTTCCCCCTGAGCTCCACCCCCAGCCATTTATCTCCGTAGCCAGTGGTCCCACAGCCTGTGCTGGACCTCTGGACCTGGCCTGCTGCCTCAGGTGTAGGTGAGAACATTATCCCATCACTGGAATTCAACTGTTCTATATATGGAATGGGGGGGCAGGGACCATCTCGTCCTTTGCCTCAGGTGCCAAAATGTCTTGGGGCAGCCCTCTGTATAACAGGCAGTAAGGAACAATGGGGTCATGATAGAGAGCAAGAGAACTTTGAGCAGCTAAGCCAGGAGAGTTGGAAATAACGGACAGTTATATTGTAAGAAACAAGTCCTAAAAGATAAAGTGGGGCAAAGCTATGCAAATATGTAAAGGTAGGGCTGTGTGCTAGATAAAGATTAGAGAGGGCATGGTTTGAGCACTGGGAAAGGTGAATCATATTGGCGGCAGATGTTCGTACAGAGGTGAGACAACTGAGGTGTAAATAGGAATGGAGGAGAAATTCATTCACACTTCCCACGACAATATGCAAACTGACACAGCTATTATTTTAAATTCTCACTTCTCTAAATTTTGCGATTAAGTTGTCCAAGCAAATAATGTATACAAAGATGCATATGTTAGGGCAAAGTGTGCATAAAAATGAATATTTCTGTGAAAGTAACTTGCAAAAATGCATTACATTGCAAAAAATGTGCGTTAGGCAAAACTGCATACAAAAATGTGTATATTAGGAGAAATGCACAATTTTTGTGACAATTGATTACACAGCCCAACAAAAAAAAAATTTTTTTAGTTGCCAAGGATGTTTGAATAACTTTAGGGTATTTTGGGGGTGCTAAATCCAAAAATGACATTAGTTTTGCCGAATTGGCTCTAGTTTTTGAGATAATGGATACCCCTCAAATGATGATTGTACCCCAATACGACCTGTAGCTGCTGACATACGCAGCAGGGTTTGGTCTGTTTTTTTACTCTTGAACATTGTTTTGCAAGTTTATCTATTGCATATAATATCATTTTAATTTTTAATTTTTTTTTGAAGAGGAATAAGAGTTCATCACGAAGAGGCTGCTTAAACAATCCTAATGCGTTCTGCTACATTTGTGGTGAATATACTCTGCAAAAACAAAGAAAAAACATCACTGACTTTGTAAAACAAGCATATCTTGCTTATTTTGGAGTGAAGCTTGGAGATCAAGATAAGTCTTGGGCTCCCCATAAGGTTTGCAAAACCTGTGTAGAGTGCCTACGACAGTGGAAAAATGGAGAAAGGAAACGTTTAAACTTTGGTGTGCCTATGGTGTGGAGGGAGCCGCTAAACCATCACGATGATTGTTATTTTTGTGTTGTGAATGTGAAAGGCTTCAATCCCTACAAGAAACATAAGTGGGAGTATCCTGATTTGGACTCAGCAAGGTGACCTGTGCCACACAGCGAAGACTTTCCCATACCAGCGTTTACCTCACTGCCTGACCTTCCATTGTCAGATGTTGAAGAAATGCTGGACGTGGAGTGTAGCACAGGTGGTAGCCCTGGAAGTGGATAGGAAGAAAGCTTTTCAACACCTGAGCAGTTCTCCCAAAAAGAACTCAATGATCTGATACGAGTCTGTCAGTCTGTCAAAGCAAGCATCTGAACTTTTAGCATCCAGGCTAATGGAAAAGAACTGTCTACAGGCGGAAGCTAACATAACAGCTTATCGGACACGAGAGGAGGGACTTCTTCCATACTTCAGCCAAGATGAAGAACTTGTATACTGCAATAACATTCCTGGACTTCTTCTCCAAATGGGACTACAGGAATATCGACCAGAAGATTGGCGGCTTTTTATAGACAGCTCCACCAGAAGCTTGAAATGTGTTTTATTGCACAATGGTAACCGCTATACATCTCTTCCAATTGCTCACTCAACAAAACTTAAAGAAGAATATGAAAATACCAAAATGGTCTTGCAGAAGCTCTGCTATCATGAGCACCAGTGGTCTATTTGTGTTGATCTAAAGATGGTGAACTTCTTGCTTGGGCAGCAAAATGGATACATGAAGTACCCTTGTTTCATCTGCTTGTGGGATAGTAGGGCAAAGCAAGATCATTGGAAAAAAGTGACATGGCCTTCAAGGGAACACATGACTGTAGGTGCAGCGAACATCATTAACAAGCCATTGGTGGACAGAGAAAAAATCATTCTCCCACCACTCCATATCAAGCTTGGACTGATGAAGCAATTTGTTAAGGCCTTGGACAAAGATGGCGATTGCTATTAGTGAATATATATATATAAGCACTGCCTGCTTGGCCTGCTTCCTGCCCTTCTTTAACTTTCTCCAGCAATGATATTGACAACTGTGGAACTTGGCAGTGGAGATCCAGATGCCACATCTTAAAATCTGTTCTTCCAGCCGAAGGAGCATCTGGGTGTTTATGTGCAAGTTATTTTTGACAGTCCAACTGGCCTTTCTGACTGACATTTTCTTTCATCTTTGCTCATGTCATTTTCTCATTTATGAGTGAGCTGGTTATAGGTAACTATTTGCTGGAGGCCATCCATTAACTGTTCATAAAAACAACAGGCCAGACTTTTATATAGCTGGTTTCTCCAAAATATATTTTCTATATAAACACATCTGTTGAAACAAAAGGCAATTTATTCTACAGCAGTGGAGGGCACATTTCAGGTCTGCAGGATCTGCTCCTATCCACCCACCCCAAATGACAAGATCCACGAGTCAAATGCAAAATAGTGGCCAGTGGTGGTGGAGCATACTCTTAGAATTAAGGGACAATGCACCTCTGAACATAGGCTCAGCCCAGGAATTTGTTTTCAGTACCAGACCTGTAGCTTGCTGTCCTATCATACAAAAAAATTACTCCTGGTCCCCCCTCTCCAAAGTTCATCAGCAGCCAAACATAGCATTCAGAATCCTTGCTGATCTACTGCACATTTCTCAGAGATATTCCAACCAACTGGTGAATACTGTCACACAAAAGCACTGATACCAATAGATTCAAATCTACTTTCTGCCCAGCCCTGTTCTACAGAGTGCAACTCGCCTCTATTTCTGTATCAAAATTATTTGAATTCTTAGCATTCATGTTGTGGTTATTTTAAAAAATACATATGGGAGTTTTTTGTGATATGCCTGTAGAATGGCTTTTTAACTCATGTTAGTGGCTTGTAAAGAGGCATTCAGGAAATTAATTTATCCTGCAATAATCATCTTCAAAACCATAAAGTAACAAAAATATCTTCGTTTCCCAAGGTTGCCTCTGCATTGGAGCTTCCTGCTATTAACTTAGCTTGAAAAACAGAAATCTCAAAAATATATTACTGTTAGAGTGTCATTTCATAATTATAGGGATTCTCCTATAATTTTTCTTCTCTTGCCCTCATGTTCTCTTGACAGAACACACAGGAAGCTACCTTATCCCAAATCAGATCATTGGTCCATCTCATTCAGTATTGTCTACACTGAGTGGCAGTGGCTCTCCAGGATTTCAAAGTCCTACCTAGAGATAGCAGGAATTGAACCTGGGACCTTCTGCATGTGACATATACACTCTACCACTGCGTTATGGCCCTTCCTGTGCTTCTCTTTGGGATATGGAGGAGATATGATGGGAATGACTGCTTATCTGGCATCCAGTATTTAGAAGCTCTGGGGCCCACTGCACTCCCCTGAGAGGCGCCACTTGCTCTGCTCCTCCATTGGCCAACATGGTCGAATGAGATCTGAAGGACATGCCATATGAACTTGTTAGTAGGACACTTTACTGAATGGGGATTGAGGTGCTGGTCAATCAAACCTCATATTCCTCTGAAAATGGATATTTAGGGAAATGTTGCTGACCAGGGCACTTGACACTTTCCACATGTGGTTTACACGAACTAGTGTCACTCTTATTGATCTCAGTGGAAGTATCTAATTCAGATATGGTGGGAAAAATACATTTTTTTTACTTCCTAGTGTACAAACTACAGAGCATCATAGTGATATCACTGTTTTTTTCCCATCATAGACATTCTTGCTTCTCTAACTGATTGAGATGTGAAAACATCCTAGGAATGTAATTCAAAGGTCAGATTCTGAATTCTCATACTGGGAAGTTTTCTTGTGGCTGATAACCTTCATATTAACCAAGTATTACAAGATGGTTTCTGGTAGGTAATACAAAGATTCTTCCCACCCAGGAAAAAACAAAGGGGGTAAGCATAAAATATAAATGATATAAAAAGTGGGGGAGTACTATGAGAAGCCTGAGGAGCACACACAGACAGCTGGCCTGCATCTTCAATTTCTTCAACAGTGGCTCAAAAAGTTGAGATCTGTGTCTATCTGGACCAATAATGGAATAAAACCAACACTTTTTGAGGAGAGTTCAACAGAAGAACCAAGGCAACCAGGGATAGCGCAAGGCACGAGGGGGCTCTCAGGCACCAACACACCCCATGAAGCTGGCATGGGCTTAAATAGGCCCAGCCTCCCTGCCTCCTACATTGTCACACCAGTGGGCTAGCATGCTGCATGACCACACCTTCACACCCACTAATGTAGCAATGCAACCTTTCTCTTTCAACAAGCCTTTTAAATTGAGACCTTGTCCCAGTCTGCTTCTGTGTTGGAATTGCTTTTTAATATGCTTTTAAAGCTTTTTTGTTTTAAGATGTTTTTAAAGATGTTCTGTTTTAATATATTTTAAACTCTTTTTTAAAGATGTTTTACAAGTTGTATATTCCCAAGGAGCCCAGTTGCCCCCCAGCTGGCAGTTGCAGACAAGGAAGGGGCTGGCTTGTGCAGCTGTGGCAAGCTGAGCAGGCCCTAGTGAGCTGGGAGGACTAGCCTCAGAGGGAGGCAATGGTAACCCCCCTCTGAATACGGCTTACCATGAAAACCCTATTCACAGGGTAGCCATAAGTCGGGATCGACTTGAAGGCAGGCCATTTCCATTTCAGAGTGTTTTTAGTGTTCGTGTTTGCCACCCTGGGCTCCTACTGGGAGGAAGGGTGGGATATAAATGTAATAAAGAAAGAAAGAAAGAAAGAAAGAAAGAAAGAAAGAAAGAAAGAAAGAAAGAAAAAAAGAAAAAAAGAAAAAAAGAAAAAAAGAATACAGGAGGTGGGGCGGCTGCATTGAGAGGTGTGTGTGTGTTGTCTGAGAGGAAGAAGTGCCTGCTCCATGATCCATGCCAGTGTCAGTTTGGTTTAGGTCATGTCACAGGGTATGATTTGAAGATCATGTCAACCCCTTATCCCAGGCAGCAAATTACACCCTGCAACCGATGCTGGTGGGGATCACAGAGCTCGACACTACGATAGATTTAGGCAAGGGTCCTTCTGAGCTCCAGGGGGCACTCTGGGCCCCAGGGACTCTTGGGCTTGGGCCTGGCCTCATCTGGCTGCCAGTTGGCACCGGGTCTGAAGGCAACACAGATCATCTTTAACAGAATGAAATCATTAGTGATTATTTAATAGCTAATGAGTCCCCAAAGTGAACATTATAACTCAAATCATTTCTATATTGTGGACTGCTGGTCAACAACAATTGCTCATTGCACAAATTAGGTGGCAATAATCAAAGGAGTATCAAACCATGTCTGCACAAATCCTCTCTTCATGATCATGTGCCAATTGAAGAAATAGTGGGCATGTACAGTAGAAGTGATGCATACAGGCAGGCCCAGCAAAAGCAGATGGCCAGGTCAGGCACTGGCTGAGGACCCAGGAGCTCACAGAGGTCCCTCACCACCAACAGCAAGAGGGGCATGTAGTGAAGGACAGCCCTAGATGGGTCTGTGAAAGAAGGGGAAAGGGCATGGAGGTGAGTCAAAAGAGAGAGGGGGAACTAGAGCAGAGGGTTAGGGGGTTGGAGAGAGAAAGAAAGTGTGAGTATGGGGCTGGTGATGGAGGGGCTGGTGATGGAAAAAGAAAAACAGCATGGAAGAGGAAGGATCTGGGGAAATGGAGGGATAGAGGGCAGGAGGGATGAGGGGTTGGTGTATGAGAGAAAGAAAATGGTATGGGGTAGGAGAGGTGTGAGGAGAAAGGGAGAGAATAGGGGGCAGGAGGGGCTGTGAGTGAGAAGGAGAGGGGGAGAGCAAAATGGGGGCATGGGACAGGAGGTTGTGAGTAGAAAGGGATGAATATAGGGGTGGGAGAGGCTGGTAAGTGAGTAAGAAAAATGAGGATATGGACCAGGATGGCTGGGATGAAGGAAAATGGAGGAGGAGGGGTCAGGAGTGGCTAGTCTGTGTGTGTGTGTGTGTGTGTGTGTGTGTGAGAGAGAGAGAGAGAGAGAGAGAGAGAGAGAGAGAGAGAGAACAGGTGCATGGGGTGCGAGAGTGTGAAGGGAAATGGCGGGTTTATGAGTAAGGAGGAAAATGAGAAATATGGATGTGGAGGTGAGAGGGAGAAAAGACATACAAGATGAATGGAGAACTGTGGTAGGGAAAGGGGTACATAAGGTGCTATGGTGGTAGCGGCTGCCATACAGTAACACCAGGTGCCCAACAGCCCCCAGAAACCTGGAGCTGGCCCTGCATACAGGCCATCTGTAAGGCCAGGGACCTACTACCAAGATAACAAGTTGGCTTCCTGCCTTAAACACTGGATTTCCAGGAACTTAAACTGTTTCCTTGGCAGACCTAAAATATACTAGTTTAATCACATTGATTAAACTTTCCAGTCAGCAATCGAAATAATAGGAATAATAGGCATAGGGATCCAGAGTCCGAGGAGCCAAATGTGGACTTCCAGGCCTATCTGCCCTTTGAGACTCTTCCCAGGAGACATCCTCTCCCCAGCCACACCCTCTCATCCCAGGCCAGACTTCTTTGCATCCTCCCTGGGTGCTTTTGTGTGGTGGGAATGTGTCTGTGAACTTTGATGCTGCCTTTTGTGTGCCGGATGAAGGTGAGTATGTCTGAAGTGCAGTCTGCTGTATGTACTATAGAAAGATAATGCACTGCTCTGCCCACTTTTATCTCTTGCCTTGCCCAGCACTGCCATATCTTCCCCCTCCTCCTTCTGGACATTTGCTCAGAGGAGAATGTGGCCCTTGAGCCGAAAAATATTTCCCACCTTTGCCCAAGGGAGAATGGAATGTGGTGAGATTGCATTTGTGAAAGCACAGATGAGTCAGCTATAGGTGACTTCACTCTGTGGAAAGTCTACACACACAGCAACACAGCAGATTCTCTCTCTCTCTCTCTCTCTCTCTCTCACACACACACACACACACACACACACACACACCTTCCTATTTTGTTCCTATTTCCTGTTCCTATCTTCTGGAACTAGATAACAGACTTTGGCTGTCAACACACTTGTCCCAGATCAAAGTGTTTCTGTTAGCCACACCTGGAGGGGGAATGGATTGATCTGCAAATCAGTTGTGAAATCTCGTTGAAGCTGATTTTTTTAAAAAATACACTCAAGCTGCTCCCACCAGGTTTTACAGTAGAAAGGGGTGGGTTTGACTAGTGTCGTGTGCCCTAGTTTTCGGAAGAGAGAGGTGGAGATGTACTGGAACTAGCAGAACAGTGAGTGTGTTTTCTACCTTTTCTATATATCAACTACTTTCAAGGCAAGGAGATAATTGTTACTCTTGTGGACTTAAACATGCTTGACTCTATGCTCCACAGGGTATAAACACATGGGAAGTTCTCCCATTCCTTGTCTTCCATTTTAGTGGATTTTTAAAATGGAAAGAATATCCTAGCTCTGTTCTCAGAACTGGCAAAGAAGCGGTTAAGATTTTTATTTCTGTATTTACAAAAATATTCAGTGCTCTTAACATGGCTGAGATAAGCAGTCTTTAGGAGCTCACCAGACTTTGTTGTAATTAAAATACAGTAAAATCAAGTAAGCATTTTCACTTCTATGGCCATTAGTAAGTGAATAACTGGTCTCTTAACCATGCTAAAAACTCCTGAGGGCAATTCACATGGCCAAACACCATTACCTTCCACTAAGTATTGCTTTCCAGAAATTTTGTGTATATATGTGTATGTGTGTGTGTGTGTATTCGGTAATGCCGGAAAAACAAAAGCTTTTGAATGGGTCAATTGTTAATTTGCTACTGAACCCTATTATTGTTAATTATGCATAGCATACTTTGTGGCTTCTACTGTACTTTATGGCTACAGATAACTGCTTAAACTGGGCAAAACCTACTGATCATTCAAGGCTGACTCCTACCTAACCATTTAGTATCAGGCAAAATATCAGTCTGCGCTAAAACACCAAAGATAAGGAAGATGCTTCCCAAAAATATTGGCATGGAAATCTATTAGCTTTATTAGTTTAGCTATTTAAGTAGCCATCCTAGAATGCTTTTAATGGTGTAACTAAGCACTGGATCACATGAGCAAAAATTAACACTGACTGTGTAGTGAGATAAATTTGTATCATAGCTGCAGCACACTCCATCAGTCATCAGATTGCTCTGTTGTAGGCCTGCACAACTTATGAGCCGCTAAGCCAAATGCCAGCTGCCAGTTATGTGCTATGGTTTGCCAAGTGCATGACATCCCTCAGATTTTCATGCCATAGGCCAGGAGCAAGAACAGGAGGTTTATCAAATCCATGCAAGGTTGGTTGAGCTTCAGCCTGCTGAGAGTAATGGGCCTAAGCACACTTAACTGTGTGAAAAACTATAGCCGGGATATGTCATCATGTGGAACATCATCCCCTTGCGTTGTTCCATGTTGGTGCTGTGCCAAAATCTGCCCTCCTAATTTCTTGACAGTTTTCTTCTTCCATGAAAGAGGCTTCATTTTTTCTGCTTCATTCTCAGGGCAATTCAAAATTTCTTTAGAATTTTGGTGGGTGTAGAGTTTTGAGTTAATATTATCATCGCAAGGTGGCCAATAGTGGTATATGTGTGTACATTTCTCCTGCCCTCTCCAGCCTGGCTACTCAGTGTTTGTGATCTGCTAAGGCCTCATGGGAGGACATATCACATGATGTCTTACTCTAGACTTTAATTGAAGCATGGGCAGATAGAGATGAGATTTGTAGAATGAAACAAAGGATACTCACAAACACCCTGAAAAGTAAGGTAAGTGCATTAAAAACCCTTTACCCACCCAGGATAATTTCACCAAATATGTTATCTCCCCTTTGATTATTTTTGAATGCAATTTCCTTTCTTATTCAGTGATGGAGAATGGTGAGGAAAATTGATTGCGACCCAGGGGTGAAATAAGACGCAGCCACAATATGATGGGTCAAATAAAGGGCCACTTTATTAAACCAAATTCATATTATGATAATGAACCTGCAGAGGGGAACATAAGTACGGGATTCTCCTGATGAGTCAGGCAAAGCCTGCTTGCAGCTATTGGGGCGACCTAAACCCCTGCTGGGCAAGGGGGTGCCAATCTGTCAACCCCTTGCCCCGACCACACTCCAATTGTGCGTAGGGAGGCCAACCTGCGTCACCGCCCCCCGGTGCCCTGAAACTCCGAGTGGATGAGACCTGTTGGCCCCAAAGGTGACCCGTATCCTGCCCTCGGGCTGTATAACCCGGAGCTGCAGGCCTCCGGAACCACCTGCAGGCCTCCGGAACCAAAGGTGCCTAAAGGTGTCACCTAGCTGCCCTTCACCTTTAACCTTTCCCGCACTTCCTCAATAAAGCAACCATAATTAAAATATTAAATTCAAACAGCCAAATTAACCTAATAACCGCAAGAACACCCGTGCTAACCCTGAAATACCCTCCCCACTAACCACAGTGTGGAGTAGGCAAAAAAAAAAAAAAAACGCCGGCTAAAACGCAGGTGGGCCAAAAATTCCTAGTCGACCCCAAAGGCGACCAAATGAATCACACTGCAGCAGAGGGAGGGTAGGGCAGGTGCCGCAAAATTAGAAGAGGGGGAGTGGGCGGCTGGCACGAGCCTAAATAAGCTCGGTCGCCCCACCCACCTGAAGCAGCACACCGTGACGACATCACGTCAGTATGGCGCGCTTGCCCTCTTCCATAATGGAGGCTCGGGATTAGCCCCGGGCTGCAAACTCCGCCCCGCGACCCGGTAAGTCCCGAGTGCGGAGCGGGGTTGCGACCCAGGGGTGAAATAAGATGCAGACACAATATGATGGGTTAAATAATGGGCCACTTTATTAAACCAAATTCATATTATGATAATGAACCTGCAGAGGGGAACATAAGTGCGGGATTCTCCTGATGAGTCAGGCAAAACCTGCTTGCAGCTATTGGGGTGATCCAAACCCCTGCCGGGCAAGGGGCTGCCAATCTGTCAACCCCTTGCCCCGACCACACTCCAATTGTGCGTAGGGAGGCCAACCTGCGTCACCACCCCCGGTGCCCTGAAACTCCGAGTGGATGAGACCTGTTGGCCCCAAAGGCAACCCGTATCCTGCCCTTGGGCCATATAACCCGGAGCTGCAGGCCTCCGGAACCACCTATCACCTCCAAAGGTGCCTAAAGGTGTCACCTAGCTGCTCTTCACCTTTAACCTTTCCCACACTTCCTCGCCACAGAAAGGGGACATTGATACCTGCAGTTAATCAAACCCACTGAGATTATGACTTCCTGGTTTCTTCCAGACTTACATATAATGATGGACAGGACAGAACTAATTTGGTTCATGCCTCTTTTTCATGTGTTCCATCCCATTTCTCCGCAGATTTTAAGGATATAATCTTTAAAAATTCCCAAAAATCCACACAAATTCAAAAGGAAGGGCAAGAGATAAATAATTAAATATTTTTAAAAAAATGTTTGTAAAGTACATGTGCAGTAGTCTAAGGGATGATTTGGTTCCTTTTTCCTCTGCCCTGCCCCAGATATTAGCCACTGTTCATCTCAACAGTTCTTTATCTCCATTCTGCTGCTGCCTCCTTCTCCTCCTTTATCCATGTTCTTGCCCTCCGGCTCCTTTCCCCCTCCACTCCATTCTTCATCACCACCATCTCTTTTTTTTAATAATTGTTTTCTCCACTCCTCCCCGTCTCGCTCTCCACCTCCTACCCACCCACAGATCATGAGGGAAGAGCGATGCTGCACAGAAGCCCAGTTTGAGGCTCATGATTTTCATCCACAAATCAGAGGAGCAGCTTCCCCCCCCCCAAGTAATGCCCCAAAGTAATGCTAGGAACATTACAATTACTCCTCAAAAGTAATAAAATTACTCCTAGTTCTATTACAATCAAAATGTAAAGGAATTAACCACTTGTTCCTCAAAAACGTAATGAATTACAGGTAATTCGTTACTTGTAACGAATTACTTCCATGCTCTGATTGTAATAAAAAATAAACAAACAAACCTAAAAATATTTCAAGACAGATAAAAGACAGGTCTTACAAAATCTGTCATACGAAAAGAGGCTACCAATACCCCAAACCCTTCAAATTAAGGGCCAAAAGCCCAGCTGAAAAGGAAGGCTTTTGCCTGGCACCTAAAAATAGATAATGTTGGTGCTAGGTGTGCTTCCCTGAGGAGAGCATTCCACAAGCAGGGAACCACCACTGAGAAGGCCCATTTTCATGTTGCCACCATTTCCCCTCTCATTCTCTCACAAAAGGGAACACCTTTTCTAAGATTGTGCCTGCTGTTATGCATCATCTTAAAGACAAAGAGAGTGTCATGTTTATGGTGGCTATATATTGTCTCCAGGATCAGAGACAGCATGCCTCTCTGAAAACCAGTCTCTGGGAAATGACTGCTGAACAGAACTTCTCCCACCATGTCCTGCTTGTGGGCTTCCCATAGGTATAACTGGTCACTGTGGGGAACAGAATGCTGGACTAAATTACCATTTTATCTGAAAACCCTGAAACAGCAATGGAATACTAAGAGGATATAGATATATGACACAGCAAATGGCAAGACTAAAATAATGATGGAAACATAAGCATAATTCAACAGAAAAGTCTTCAGTAGAACAGCTTAAACCTAAATCTCAGAGTTGATATTAGCCATCTTGATGGCTTACATCAGGAATGGAGAAGTTCTGGCCCAGAGTCTGGGTGCAACCCCTAGGGCCTCCTCATCTGGCCTGCTGTTTCCCCTCCTTACCTCTTGCCCTGATACAGTTAGATTTCAGGACAAAACTTTTATTGGAGCCAATAGAAGGCCTTTTCGTGCCTAATTTCAGTGCAACTATTTTAGGGGGGGCAGTTGCAACTGGGGAGGAAAAGGATAACCCTCCTCTCATCTTGCCCTGCAACTGCCACTCCCCAACACTACCTCCACACCATAATCAGACTTGAAAAAGCCCATTGGCTCCAACAGAAGTGTTTCCCCTATCAAGACTAATTGCTGTGGGATGGGGTGATCTTACTGAAGAGTGCAGCTGGGAAAGGAAATGCTAGCTCTAAGCACGAGGCACTATTGTGGGGTGGTGCACAGCCCCAGGCGGCAACAAATGGGGGGAGTCAACCTCCCAACGGCCAGTGGTGGCTAGTGGTGCCATGTCAGCAGAGCAGTGAAATCCACTCCAGGTTTTAGTCCAAACTTTCAAGGACCTTTCCAAGGTGCTGAACCTATTTTGGGAAGGTTTCAGCATCTTGGACAGCTCATGGAAAGTCTGGACTAAAGCCCAGAGTGGATTCCACTGCCCAACAGACATAGAGCTACCAGCTGCCACTGCCATTTCATCATCATCTTTTCATCATTTTATTTGTATGCCGCCTTTCCACATAAAATTGTGCTCAAGGCGGCTTACAGCAAGGTGAACAAAAATACATCTCAAAAACAATTGCAAAAACAATTTCCTAATAACAAAAAATAATAAAACAGGGACATAACAAATATAATAAGCAAAAACAACTTTTCAACATTATGAACATAATAAAACAATCTTTAAAAACAAAGAAGTAACCATTAACACCCCAAGCCCCTAAAGAGAACCATTTACTATATCTCCTACAAGACTTCATTATTCAGAGTGGAGGCTTGCTTTGTATCGGCACAGTCTCTTTGTAAGCAGAGGTGTGGACTCCAAAGTGTGTAGGCTTCCAAAGTCACAGAAGAGGCAGGGCGGGTGGTCTCCCAGGCTGGCAGAGCTTCTGCAGAGAACTCCTTACCAGACAAGGTCTCAGCAGAGGCACAGTCTTTGTAAGCAGAGGTGTAGACTCCTCCCCTTCAACACAGGTGTAGGCTTCCAAAGGCTGTTTCTGCCAAAACTGGTTGTCAATACTGCAATGTGTGTCAAATGCGACACAGGATTAAGATGCACTTGGATCTTCATCTTGGGATATGTGTCAAGGCACGCCTTCCACTTTAATCTGCAATTCAATCTACCACACAAAAGGCATTTGTTAAAAATGTCAGAGAGCTTCAGAGAAAAAAATAATGGCTTCCCATGTTTGCTGAAGCCTTTGATTCACCGTGTATTGGAAAAATGCCACTCACATTCTAGCTCTCATGGGACAACCTGTAATCCTGGGCCATCCTGCGAGAGCTCTAGGGGGTGGAGTCAGACCCAACCCTTTATGGAGGCTCAATCACTCCGCCTCTGCCTCTTTCTTCGTGCAGCAGCTTCCCTACCTCTCCTCCCACATTGGGCTGTAGTGCATCACTGAGCTTTTCCTAAAAAGGTCACTGGCTGGACAGGAATTTTTCCTCTTAATCACATTGGCCCCTGGTTGAGCTCCCCCCCCATATTCCTCAGTGATTGCTGTACAATTTGTTAGGGGTTCTGATGCTTTCGTTACAACTTAAAGATAACCTGGCATGGGGCAGGATCAAACGTAAGTGGGACCCCTCAAGGGGTCTAGTGGGGTTATTGTAGGCCATCTCCCTAGCTTGGGAGGGGCCAGGCCTCATCCAGTTTACACCCAACCCCATGGTTGGCCAGCAGACTCAAAAGTTCATTGGCTTGCACCATACTCAGGGTCTCATGCTGGCCAATACCCAAGGTAGATTCCCCAACTGCTAATTGGGCAAACATTCCCTCAGCGAGGGCTGTTGGAATGAAAGCAGATCATTGCCTTACCGCCATGTCAACCCCACTTACTTGCTGTAATCAATAAATTTGTGGCCCATAAACCATTCTTGGTTGTTTTATTCCCATTGCTGGTGGGGGAGGGATGTACAAGGGTTAACCCTCCTTCCCCTCACATATATTCATCTGTGGGAGGTTTAAAAAAAACCCAGGAGAGTTGCCCTTTACAAGGCCTGGAGATTATCTGGCTACTTGTGATGTGTTTACATTTAGTTAATTTACAAGCTCAGTTTTTATATGCCCAAAGTGGCTTATTGTAATCATTAACATATTTATCAAAATGCATACTGTACTTTTGGGCTGACCAGTATTTTAGGCAGAATATGTCCTCTTTCTAGTATATATATATTCACATAGTTTATGTATTTTATTTTATTTTTAGGTGAATTCAGTATGTGTGTTGTATAAATACTCTGAGCTCTTGCATGACCTAGTTTTACTTGCCATTTACTTATGCCACACAATGAGCGCAATCTTATTTTAGCTGTATGCTCAATTTATTTTAGCTGTATGCTTATATTTATACTTATATTTTTAGCATATTTCATTTTATATATTTATCATTATTTTTAAAAAGCCATAAACTGCCTGAACCTATAGGATAGATAGTGGGTAACGACTGGACGGAAACAAGCAAGCAAGCAGACACACACAAATAAATAACTCATTGCAACTTTAAAGCGAGAGAAAAAAATAAGGATGATCTTACTAACTTCAGGAACTGTTCACTCAGTATCTGTTACCAAATGCTGGAGATGGGAAAAGGGCAGAACAGAGTATGGAATTTACGTCTTCTAATTGTCAGGTCAGTGCTTTAATTAGGGATGACAAAGATTCTGGTTCACTGCAAATTTTGGAGTGAGCCTATCTGTTCCGCCCCTATCAGATCCATGTACAGATTGGAACACAGATTTGTGGATTAAGCTGCATAATTGATGAACTGATCCACTCAGGAGTCTGTACTGTACTGTCTATTTCTCTTTCTTTAATTTTTTTTTTACACTGTGTAGAGCAGCTAATACCACCTATGCAGTGTTTTTAAAAACTGTTTTAAAAAGCTCCAATAAAGTGCTTTCTCTTCCTAGCCTAGATATTGTCATCTACTCTGTTCCTGAATCGGATCAGGGGACAAGACTCCCAGAACCGTCACTGACATTGGCAAGGAGTTGCTTCTCTTAACTGCATTATAAGAACTGACAGTTAAACACTTGACCTTGCTTTCTAACCCCATCTGTCCCATCCCTTTTTCCTTGCATGTCATGTCTTAGACTGTAAGCCTAGGGACATACCGTCTTAATACTGATTTTTGTAAACTGCTCTAAGAGCCTCTTTGACTAAAGGATGGGATATAAATGCTGTAAATAAATAAATATGTGAATGTACAGCATAATGTGCAGTTCCTTACTGTGAAGATTGCACAGAGAAAAATGGCTGCGCTTGTATACCTATGGGGAGCACCATCTTTTTTCTATATCATATCCTTGAAAGGTTACCAGACATATTTGTACAGGGAAAAGATGGCTGCCCCATCTTTTTTCTGTGCATGGTTTCCCCAGGAAGGGGCTATGTGTTATGGTAGTTGCTTCCTGGAGAAGCTTTCAAAACAGCTTTTTTACTGCAAGGCCACAGAAAAGTGATTAGTTGCTCTGGGCCATCCTGGGCTCTTTCTGAGAGGAAGGATATACATTTAAATAAACAAATAAATAAAAGTTAAAGAAAAAGAAAGATAGCCTTTAGACCACCTCATAAATACTAAAAAAGAGGGGGCAGATCTTTTAAGATTTCTCAGGATTTTCCTCACAAATAGGATGAGATAGAGTTAATTTTGTGTGTGCACAAAACTCTCTGGAACATAAACAGGATGATCCATCCCTTGCTTTAACTCAGGTGCTCTCTAATCATACTGGCTTTCCCACCCCCCTTTATTGTGTGGGCTAAATAATTTTCATACAAGTTGAGACTGCACTGTGCAAGGGTTGCAATGCTGGTTGTAATGCAAAATGTTGCCTAGGATTATACAGCCACAGGAGTGGCTATATATTATAGCCAGCATGGATTTTCCACATTCTGCACTGTTAAATTGAAAATACCCCCATGCCATCCTGCTGCTTCCCATAAGCTCATTTCAAAACTGAAACTCAGAAACGCTGGTTTAACAACCCTCTGTGTTTTCATGGCAATACACAAAACACGCAGAGAGAATCAAGAGTTCAAAGTATAAAAAGAAAGAAAGAAATCCAGATCCTGTTGGACTTCTTTCTGTCAGTGGTCTCATAATTTGTTGAAATTAATTAAAAATCAGCAATATTCATAGAGAACCTGTAATCATTTTACTGACCTTGCCCCATACTCCGACCTTCATCTTTTGCAGCTTAAAATTTTTAAAAATGCATGGCTGATTTTTAATTAATTTAAAAAATTTAACATTGAAGTCAGTAAGAACCAACTGTCAGTGTTCTAAAAGCCAGACTAACAGTTGTTTGACTTGGCCAATCAGGCATTCACACCCATGCCAGACCTTTCTTTCACTTGAGACAGTGATGACTTTCCCTAAACAATCCTGGGAAGTATAGTTTGTGAAGGGTGCTGAGAGTTGTTAGGAGACTCCTATTCCCCTGACAGAGCTCCAGTGGCCAGAGTGGTTTAACAGTCAGCCCCTCTTCTGGAGATTGTAGCTCTGTGAGGGGAACAGGGCGTCTCCTTGCAACTATCAGCACCCTTCACAAACTACAGTTCCCAAGATTGTTTGGGGGAACCCATGACTGTCTAAAGTGAAATAAAGGTCTGGTGTGGGAGTGGCCAGTGACAGCTTTGGTTTAAATTTGTGTGGGAGACTACATGGGGAAAACCTTGAAAAACAGTGATAGTGTTCACAGTGTTTTCCATTTAGAAAGGAAAGGGGTTTCCCTCTGCCCACTGCCTACCCACCCACCAACCCACCCACCAACCCACCCACCAACCCACCCACTGTCTTCTCTCCTCCCTCTCTCTCTCCCTCTCTCTCCCCTCTTCCCCCTTCTTGCCCCTCCCCAGGTGTTTCACCTATCCTAATCATGATTGCACAGAAGTAAATCCCATTGAACTCAAAAGGCATGCAACTGATTAAACCTGCTCTTCCCTTCTCCTCCCTCCTATACCCTCACTCTTGCCCCTTTCATCCCCCTTCCTTTGCCCCTCCTGTCCTTCCCCCTTCCAATTCCCTCCCCCCTTCCTCTCCCCTCTCCTCTCCCTTCCTTATCTTACAGACTCCAGAAGTGTCATAAAATCATTTAAACTGGGACCATTGTTTGTTTGAAGGATTATTCCCTGGCAGTGTTAATTATTAGAATTCTTAGATTATCAGTTCTGAAGTCAGGAAGCCTGTTCTGGTCTTCCTAATTCACAAACAACTCAGAGTTCAACAAAAGGCCTGTTTCCCAGAATACACTGCAACTGAGCTCTTATGCTCTGATCCATTAATATGAACCTATGAATAAGAAAAAACTCAAAATATGTGTCTTCTTACAGTATGCACACCAACTTTCATTCTCATTTCTCACAGAAGATATCACAATTCATTATGTGCTTGTGTATGAAATGCAAAATGTTGTCTTGAATATGTCTTCTAACTTTCATTCCGATACCTTCCATGAGCGTTGAGATATCACAGCCACTCTCTAAAAGCATGGACATTCATGTTTTTACTTCTTTTCTGGACCAATTTAAAAATGGGTGAGGGCACTGAGATGGTATTTCACTGTGAAATGAAGAATTGTGCCTTCAATGGATGATGCAAAGTTCATTCTGTTATCTCAGTGTTCAGCTAAGATATTGCATTAAGAACTAACCAACAAATGTACAAATAAAATGCAGAATAGGTGAGTTAAAGGCCCCTCTTTGCTCAGACAATCATTCTGGAAGTAATTACTTTTTTACAATGTGACTTCCATATTATTTGCTCATGTCAGACATTTCATTTGACCTTTGACCTGTAGTTTATTCCTCACAGAACTCAGTTCCCAGTATCCTCAACAAACTACACCTCCCAGGATTCCCTTTCTTTTGGGGGGAATATACTTTTGATGGGCTTTAAATTATTGTGTTTACATAGCCAAGATCTAGTATTTACAACCATTGTATAAACCTAAACCGTTTCAAAGAACTAGTGAGATCAAGCAAATGAAAGGGCCTTTCTGGGATTCGCCAGAAGCTAGTACAGATTTTGAACTTCCCCCACCCTCACCCCTCAGATTCCACAGTCAGTTACTACCAAATGGATCCCCAAATGACTCAGTGAATTCCATGTTCAAGAATCTAATAATTAAGGCAACACCTATTGGAACCACACATTTGAAACCTGCTGAGACTCAAGGCTCATCTACACGGTGATTTACTGTGTGTTTGGTGCTACTCACATCTCCTTTGCATGATTCACATGACATTACTGGCAAACAGAAGCTATCACACAGTTTTCCCCCTGTAAATCCAAACTATCCCAATCTGCTGATAATACAAAAAGTGGAGAGAGAAAAAGTCTCCGCTCCGTTTCTCTAGTGGTTTCATTTTGTTCCCTGTGGGCTGGCAAACAACTTCCAGCTGCTCTCCGCCATTCTGCTGGCCTTTTTTTATGTTGCTGTAAATGATGCCTTTATTTTCTTTTTCCCCTAACTTGTGCACAAAAGCATAACACTGCTCAAACAAAGAGTTGTATTTCAGCTCTTAAACCATAAGCAGGGAAAACACAGATATTGGCTCTTGTGGGGTTTTTTTTTAGGAACTTACTACAGCTGGTAGAACAGACTGAGCTTGCTCGGTCACCTAGCAACCAGAGGGAGTGGAAATGTATAATTAAGGGGTGGGGCCACAAGGAAACAGCAAGACTAATCCTTCCCAGAGGAACACCTACTTGTGTGAATGGGGAAAAATGATTGGCAGCTACCATTGAGCAGGAACTGCAGATGGTGCAAATCAATAATGAAGGCAAAAACAATGTATTTGCTATGAAGAAATGCTCCTGTGTAGATGAGCCCTCAGTCTTTGAGTCAAGCCAGATATGCCATCATTAAAGCAATTAGCAATTTATTTAATATCCCAACCTTCCTCCTAGAATTTGTGTGAAAGTTTTTTTGTAAAGTAAACAGTAGATGTAGGAGGCCAGATCAAGACCAGGTCCCTGGTGGAAATCAGGGAACTTTTTCTAGATTAGAACTGTTGCACCTGCTATTTGCATTGGAAGGAAAGCTTCTTATTGTTGTGAATAGAAGCTTTCAATGCAAATAGCAGGTGTGACGGGCTTGATCTGTATAGCGTCTGCAATGGAGGGAGGATGGTAAAACTCCCTTTTACTCCTTGCCAGGTGCCCATTCAAAATCCATCCTGTTTACTTTAAAAAATAACCATTCACTTGCTAATTGCATGAATGGTTTCACATATAATTTGGCCCTTCTACGCTGCCTGAATGAATGCCATCAGTTTCAGTGGACTAATTTCCCAAGTGACTACACTAGAAATATAGGAATCTGCCTTTTACTGAGTCACACCAAGAGTCCAGTGTTGCCTACAATGACCGGCAGCAGCTCTCCAGCATTTCCGACAGGAGTCTTTGCCAGCCCTGCCTGGAGATACCAGTGACTGAACACAGGACAAAGCAGATGCTCTGGCATGAGCTATGGCCACTGTACTACTGCTTTGCTCAGCAATGTGTTTCTCTGTACTTGACTGTTTCCCACATAAATATGGTTATGCCTCAATCCTGAAATGGATTTCAGGATTTGAATAATACTTGCTGTTTCTGATAGAACATCCTTCCAATTAGCTCTGACCTTACTAAGCCTGCTTAAACCTTGTTGCCTAGCAGTTTAGTGCGTAGTAAAGATAACAAGAAACAGAAACATTTAAAAATAAGGCATGTGCAATTGTTTCCCTGTAAATTCATAATGACTGCTTTGGAAAAACAAATATTTCTGTCTGAATCCAGGAATCTATTCCTGGAAACAAGTCAGGGTTTGTTTATTTAGGGGTACTAAAAGCATTTTAGGCATAGTTTTTAAAGACAGGTTTCAAACTATCACAGCTGAGAAAATGACTGTGCAGTGATAGTATTGGCAAAAAATATTGTAGCATGTTTTACAATTCATAAATACAACGAACATGTGCAAACCACTCAGCAACACATAATCCTATAGCTTTAGATAAAATACAGATCGATCTTGCAAACGTTTCTGTGTGCATCTAGATTGGCCCGTTATTGCATCATGAAATCAATTTTTCATACAGTATAATTAAGATGAGATTTATCTTGAAAATTTGTAAACTAAAGGAAGGGTTCTGTTTTTGCTATTCCAGGCATAAAACCTAGGAGGTTTATTGAGAATGGCCATGTGGATATGAAACATAGGAAATGGCCTTATATCACTCATCCCCCTTGCACCACCATGCAGATACATTACATATGACATGGGACTGGCTGCTCCATGTGGATATCTCATCATATGATGGTTCATCCACCCATCCTTGCACAAGGGGAAGAAATTGCTATCCACCTGGAGCACCTGCGTAGGAAGCTGTTTTATCCTGAGTCAGACCACTGGTCCATCTAGCTCAGTAATATCTAATACACTGACTAGCAATGGCTTTTTAGGGTTCTAGACAGGAGTCATTTCTAACCTTGTCTGAAAATGCTACAATCTGGAGTCTTGCATGCAAAGCATGTGCTCCACCAGTGAGCTACAGTATGTCCCCCCACCAATCAGCTGTAGTGAGTGAAAAGTGATGTAGATGCGTGAGATAAAGTATTGGGTTTGACAAAAAGAGACAGTGTATGCACATTTTATTCCAGAATCAATGGATACTGAGTATTTTTTCTACATAGTTCACACGCATGCTAGATCTATAGCATATTCTTTTTTGCCCCTAAAAAGGGCTTCTTGAGAAACTGCTTTAATTCCAAAAATAAAAGCTCATTGCAGATTGATTCTGCATTACCCTGCAGTGTGTCAATTTGAAAACAGATGTAGGCAATCCTGGCAGTGGGGGTGTATCGCCCAATGAAGTTGTGGGTAGGTGTATACGAAGATCACAATCATTATTTCCTTCTTCATTCATGTAGGGCTTGTGCAGGGATGAAAACCTACTTAAGGGGAGGATTTTCAAATAGGTATCAAGTAACCACATCCACCCTTGTGGACAGCAGAATGTAGTATCTATTGCAGAGTAGCGAAATTGGGAATGGAGCATCTGAGTGAGCTTTTGTTTATTTGAATCTTTGCTAAAAATTACACCTTCACTGGAATTAGTCAGACAGACTTTAAGCTTTAAAATAAGAAAGAACTACTTTATTCTGGAAGTACATACTTGATAGGAAAGAGTTCTACATCTAGCTAACTAGCTAAGATGGAGATGCAATCACTAAGCTTAGTGTTTGCCCTCATGCTTGGAGGAGAGGGAAAGACAAAGAGAAGATGACTGCTCTCCCTCTCAAGAGAATGAAGAAGAAGGAAGGAGATGTGGTCAACATCCTATGCATATCAGTCTAGCAGGAAGGGAGAGACAGCAGGAGATCAAAGGTTAGGCATTAGCCTAGCAATCAAGAGGTCTCCTTTCTAGCTACCCTTTTTAACGCCATGAAGCCTCAACCCATAAGTTGGAGTTGAACCACATATTCCAACAGTATCAATCTAGATTCAAAGCAGCATGTTGGGGACAAGCACAGACAATCCTAGATTGAGAAAAACTACATTTATCTGCTACAAGAACATTAGTGTATAAGCCTCAGATTCCTAGTTAATTGTGAAGTTTACGGCATTTCATATGCTCTTGGCCTAAGCCAACTCATATCATTGCAATGAGGATAAAGATAAAATGGGGGTATGTAGTAACATGGGAGAATGCATATATTTTAGTTCAATGGATGTCATTATTAGAGCAAATCCATTAGAGGCATCCAGAGCACTGTCTATTACATCTGTACTGGATCAGTTTCAATTACTGCAGCCTCAAGATGTGGCCAACCACCTGCCCTTTGACTCGTGTCCTTAGAGCTAGCCATAGGAGGTCAAGTGGGTGGGTCCAGGGTGTGATTAATGCTTCACTGGAGGAGGAGGAGGTACCATTTGCTTTGAAGAGGTGGTGCATCCCCTCCTTAAGAGGATCTCCCTGGACCCAGAAGTGTTAAACAACTACCTCCTAGTGGCAAATATCCCCTTTTTGGGCAAGGTACTTGAGAGTATGGTGGCAGTCTAGCTTCAAGCATGGTTGGAGGCAACTGATCTATTCCAGTCTGGCTTCAGGCCTGGCCATGGCACTAAAACTGCCCCGGTTGCCCTGGTTGATGACATCTGTCAGAAAAGAGACAGATAGAATGAGCCATGCTCATTCTCCTTGATATCTCAGTGGCTACTGTTTGAAGAAGTACTGTTGACCATGGTATTAGTCGGGAGCGTTTCAGGAGGTGGGGGTTGGGGGCACTGTGCTTCAGTGGTTCCGCTCATGCCTCCAGGGCCACTTCCAAAAAGTAGTTATGGGAAGCTACTGTTTGGCACCAGTGGAGCTGCCCTGTGGTGTTCTGCAGAATTCCATCTTGTACCCCATACTTCTATGTGAAGCCACTGCGAGCTGTCATCAGGAGATTTGGAGTGAGGTATCATCAATATGCAGATGACACCCAACTTTATCTATCTGTTCCATCTGAATTGTGAGAGGCAGTTGAGATTCTAGACCAGTGCTTGGAGGCAGTGATGGGCTGGATGTGGGCCAATAAACTGAAGCTAAATTCTGAAAAGACAGAGGTGATGTGTTTCTCATGTCCTGGATGTGGGGAGACAGCATGTTCTAGATGGGGTTGCACTCCCCTTGAAGGAACAGGTCTGCAGCTTGGGATACTCCTGGATCTAACATTGTCATTGGAGGTTCAGGTGGCTTCAGTGGCTAGGAGTGCCTTTTTCCAGTTCCAACTGGTTTGCCAGGTTTGGGCCCTTTTGGACAGAGATGACTCCATGCTCTGGTAACTTCCAGACTGGCTTATTGCAATGTTCTCTATGTGGTGCTGCCCTTGAAGGCAACTCGGAAACTTCAACTGGTCCAAAATGCAGCAGCCAGATTACCGGTTGGGCTTCCCTTTAAATCTCATATAACCCCTGTTTTAAAACAGCTGTACTGGTTACAAGTTGATTTCTGAGCCCAAGTCAAGGTGCTCACAGTGTTTAAGTCCTAAACAACTTAGGTCCCATATATCTGAAAGAATTTCTTCTTCCCTACAGACTTTCTTGGGTGCTGAGATCATCAGAAGGGGCCCTTTTGGTAGATCCACAACCCTCAGAAGCTGGGGTGATTGTGGTCCAGGAGAGGACATTCTCCATGGCGACCCCTAAGTTGTGGAACTCCCCACTGAGGTGCATCTGGCAACTTCACTGCATATTTTTAGGTGAATGCTGAAGAAAACGTCTTTACCCTGGACATCTGAAAGGTATTTTTTTAGGACCCACCCTTTTTTGTGATTTTAGATTGTTTTTAATTGTTTTTAGCGCTGTGTTTTTAAAGTTGTTGTAACCTGCCCTGAGGTATTAATTAATTAATTAATATTTTTATGTACAATCCAATGATTTTTAGTGGTTTAAATTCTTAAGATATAATTTGTTGAATGTAGGTGGTCAGTTGTACAGAAACATGATATGGTGCTTTTGCACATGTGTAGCAGGCCATAGGTGGTTTTTCAAAATATGTTCAAAACAAGATTGACAGCATTTCCCATAAAAATATGTATACTCAATTTACCTCGCTTTCTTCCCAGGTTAAGTGTGTTTGAAAGAAATGGGGGATATTAATGCTGTAAAGTCAGTTATGCTGAATTACAGACACTGTGCTGAGAATTTGTAGTATTACATAACTAATAAATTCCTTCATGGCATTTCTCACTTTCCCTGCAGTGTCCCTCTTGCTTTTGATTCCTATAAGGCTCAGCTAATTTCTGATATTTTAATTTATGGGATAGCTTGTGAAAATTTGAAGCACTGAGTTCACTTGAGTGGTATGTGGGTTGAATACATCCTCTGTAGTTGGAAGAAATTTCATCTTCATCAAGATCTCTCGTACCAGAGGCTGCTTTTCCATAGTGCATTAACAATACCCCCCTCCCCATTTCCTCTCATTGTTATTTTTATGTGGCTGTTTAGATTAAGGTGAGCACAATGCTGGACTAGGGCTATTCAAAGTGGGAAAAACAACCCCACCACATTTCTTAGGATCATTGTTGCTGTAGAGATGACCGGGCATGAGTTTATTTGAGCGATATGCTTATATTTGCAATGTATTCATCTGTCTCTCCATCCACAAGCACATTTATCAGTCAGTAAAGATGGAAAAAAAACCCCATCCATACAAAGAACTCAATATAACATGGAATAAAGGGCTATATTAGAGAAAGCATCTGCTACAATTAGCTGCCTAGTTTAAGAACACTAAGTGTTTTTTTGCTTTCTTTTTATCTAGGGTTTTGTCATTAGTGAGTTAGCATATTTGCCCTTGGGGTGTGATCACTTCAGTTTCTCTTGATTACCATAAACCTCAAGTGCTTTTTAATGGGGATCACCCCCTCCCCCCAAATAATACAAGTTAGGCTATAATATCAAATGTATTATTTCCTACTTATTATTTTAAAAAAATTGTTGTCCCCATGAGGTCTTCCCTGATTTAGTGCCTACATTCATTGCACTATCATGTCATTTAATACTGAGCTCATTTTTAAAGGATTTGCCATGGGCAAATTCGGACTCAGGTGAAGAGAGGAATTATCTGTACCACGTCTCACACAGCACTGAGCTGACAAGGAATAAATCTGTGTGCAGCATTAAAATGATTCACTTTGCAGTGCTTAAACCCTCTACAGCTGAATCCCCCCATTCACAATGGCTCCAGATCAATTGCAGATCAGATCAGACCATACCCTCCCAAGGCTGTCTTCCGGGGGCTGCTTCAGAGAGAAAAGGTGAAAGGAGCATTTGTGTTTAAGAGCTGGGAACAGTCATTTTACTTCTCTGCTGGTGGCATACACAGTTTATGAGCGGTATAAGCCAGTCTACTGTAGGCCTAAGGGCGGCCAGCATGTGAACTATGCTTTTCGCTGCCACTGCTATATGTGGGTGTTTGAGTACCAAATGCCTATGAATGAACAATTGGCTTTGGATGCCGAAGAAAAAGCAAGACGAAAAAAAAGGAAAAGGCTTGCAAAGCACTGTAGACTAAATTGAGAAACAAAGAGACACCTAAGACATGCTCCCAGCCTATATAAACCACTGAATGATGAGAAATGCCAGAGTTTGACACCACTGGCAGCAGTTGCTGCTGGTTGGCTTTGTTTCTGCAAAGATTGACAGCTCCCTCTGCTGTTCCTCACCATAAGGTGCTGGTGAGCAAGTCTCACCCCTTTGTGTAATTTGCCTTCACGCCATGGTGGACTCTTGCAGTTCCTCAATTAACGGCCATCAGGCTGGCGTGCTTTCAAACACGCTGGCTGTTATTCAGATGCCTGATGGCACCTTCAGGATGTCTGCTTGGAAGGCACAGCCACTTCAAAACCAGGCATGATACTGTTATTAAAGCAAGGCATGAGAATCACACCCTCCCTTTGAAGCGTTCTATTTCTGTGCTTGCCCGTCTGGTCTGTTTACAACAGAGGCAAGCTTATGAAAGCAGTGCTGACTGGCAAGAGAGGAACTTATGTCTTCAGGAAATGATTTTAAAGAGCTGCTCAGACATTTGCAGAGCCAAAGAATCCTGCCAGTTGCCCAATTACTGGCCCGGCACGGGCTTCACCTGCTCCATATTAAGACTCTGCAACTAGGTTTAAATAATTAATACAACAACCAAGGTTTCTAATGTGTGTTCTTGAAAACACTTCAGGGTAGTGCCAGTTACCAGTTATTAGCACTATGAGGTTGGACAGAGTGCCAGCGTTTTACAAAAAGATATGCTACCGTAAGAAAATATGAACAAGTCTGCCTACAACCTGGTTTACATGTTACATC
Source organism: Rhineura floridana (assembly GCF_030035675.1). NCBI lineage: Eukaryota > Metazoa > Chordata > Lepidosauria > Squamata > Rhineuridae > Rhineura > Rhineura floridana. The sequence continues at coordinate 114,680,080 of NC_084480.1, forward strand.
TAATCCACAGAAGGCATGTTAAACTGATCCACTTGACAGCTGCCACCATGGCGAGCTGTTCATGCGCAGTGTCTCATCATAAGGAAGGAATGGTGTCCTTCCTACTGCCATGAAAAGCTTCTCCTAAAAAAAGTGATTTGCAAATGTGTAGGCGAAATCACACAATATCTAAAGTGAGCCTCTGCACATGAATGGCTCACAGGGCCAGCTTACCAATAGGCAGAGACAGTCACATGCCCAAGCTGGAGGACGTTGCTGCTGCTGGTGGTGGTGGTAGAGTGGTATTGAAGTGCTGGAGGATAGAGCTCTGTGGGTCATGCAGCTTGCTCTGCATGCCCCAGCTTGACTGCTGTCTCAGAAGGATGCTGGCCCATCACCAGCGTTGAAAGAAGATTCAGCTGCCAGTCTGATAAGCTTCTGTATTTGGAACAAGGAGTGTCATCTTGTTCTTCATTTCAGGCATTGAAGTGTCTTAGGCTGGCCTTGATCACCATACACATCAGTGGCTCTCAGGGCCATCCTACCATGGCCCTGTGAGCCATTAATGTGCATGGTGATCAGAGACAGCCAAAGATAGTTCCCACTGGGATTCAAAAATGGCTTCCGTACAGCGGATATAATGTGAAAAGTAGCCCTTAGGTAAATAGAATTGTCAAAGTTTGTGATCCTGTGAATGTAAAGAAGAGCATGAATAATGCTATATAGTTCAATGGATGCCATGGGTAGAAACTTTCAATTTTCTAAATAAACAAAAATTTAAAAAATTGTTCTGGGGATGGAAAAAAAGTGCCTCAGTTGTGCATGGCCTCACATTCAATAACACAGACTTGGCTGTTATATATCCTGCAGCCCTGATACCCAGGAAGACCACATGCAAAAGGTTCAAACTACATTAGGATATTTGCTCACTAGCAGACTATGCAACCCTTGGACTATGGAAAGCTTATGCCAGGGACTGCAAATTTGATAGGAATGAGAATCCACAATACCTGTGGCCACAATATTTGCTACCTGTTCATTCTGGCACTGCAGCTCACAAGAATTCATAATGTGTTACATATTCATCACATGAATATGTATGTTACATATTCATCACAAGATCAATATGTTACACATCTGTGCTAATAGATCACTTGAAGTTGCAGGTTGATCCACTGCTTCAACGTAATAGTTGGGCATCATGATTTTCTTCATGTATTGATATTTCACTGATGAAAAATGTAACTGTGTCAATTTAGCTCTCCATGCATTCCACAAGGCCCTGTAGTAAATTCTCAGTGAAGTATAGTAAGTACTATTTCCTTTGACCAACTGAACTTCTGAACGGAGTTGTTTGCTAACTCTTTATTGGTGTGTGTTCCTAAAAGGAGACTGCCTTACCACAACGTTTGCACCCTAAATATTTAGAAAGACTTATGAGTGTGTTGTACTTCATGGAAATGATATGAGCACATAACTTCAAGAGCATGCATAAATTGTCAGAGAGGTGAAGCTCTCCTATATGCCTGTAGTTCACTAGACTTGTGGGGATTATTTAGGCTAAAAGTTGGAATATAAATGTAAAACAGAATTCTGTCCCTGTAAGTTTGCTTTCTCAGGCTTCGTTGTACCAGATGAGTTTCACTCTAGTATATCCTGAAATTATGTCACTTCTCCAGAGCTATTACCTCCTAGATCATTGTTCAAAACCTCTTAGTATGGCAGCTGAACTACTTTAGGTCATGCAAGCAGTTTCTCATTAGGGGTTTTCTCCCCATCTTCTCTGCAATGTAACCTCAAACATGGTGCATCCAGATCCAATAACTCTATACCTCCATTTCCAGCAAAGGCCCCTGCAACAGAGTATGACAGGAATGTGTCTGCCAGCTCCACAGAGAATTGAGATGCTGCGCTGGCTCTCTGGTTGTGACCCACTTGAAAATAGCTTCACTATAATGACTAAATGCAAGGAATGTCAAAGATTTATCTACTAATCCTGGCGATAATTGCTATGGAAGGATATTTATGGGCTAGCTCTGCAGCACAGCAGTTTAACAAAGCCATTTATTTTTTTGCCAACTGGAGCAGCTGTTTCCTGGGAGAAGATTCTACTCCTCTGCCTTTTTATGATACTGCATCAGAAACAGATTGGGTCTTGCCTTCTGTACGACCCTCCTCCTTTTTTCCCTCTTTCTGAAGGCTGTGGGTGGTAAATGAAAAGCTTTAGCCTCTGTTGTATTCAATGTGAAACAATGTTACAGGCAGCTCTCATTAAACCAAAGCAAAGCATATTTAATAAGAAATCTCCTTTAATGTATGTGCCTTTGCATATAAACCCATTTGCATTCAGTGTCATAGCCTGGAATACTTTGTAATTATAATTCCAATAATTTCTATTGGAATATTTGCCTCTACTTGTTGTCATCATTTGTGGGCAGGCACTCTGTCTCCCTACCCCCCCCATCAGCTATCTAGGCTAGAGGCAGCCAATAAGGGCTTTGGTCACTTGTAGATATGAATGGGGGTGAATCAGTTTGCATTTAAAGCTGAATTTGTCAAATGTGCACTTTCCAAAACAATATGAGAACTGAAACACAGACATCAAAATTCAAATTTCGTAATGCAGTTCTCCAATGCACATTTACAAAAATACGTGTATAGAGAATGCTGTGAATATATGAGTGAAAATAACACAAAAATGCATCATATTAGGAAAAATTGCTTGCAAAAACATATATAATAGTAAAAACTGTCTATAAAAATGTGTTTATTAGGAGAAATGTGCACTAAAATGCTGAAGAATTTTCATGAGTTTTTTTAAAAAACCAAAAAAAAATCCCAAATTGCTGCAGAAATCTGGAGAACCAAATTTAAGATTGGAAAATGAGAAACTGAGAAAACTGAAATTGACAGATCCTTCAATCTCTACTTCCAGATGACCTGTTTATTGAGCAAACATCCTGTTTTGTTGGTGGGGAGATTATACAATGTTGTGTCAAGCAAGTGTTATTCCATATTTTCCACGTTCCTTATTACAAAAACTCCAATCTTTGGGGGAAGTGGATTTGTTTTGCAAAAGCTCCAAATCAGCGTGAATTGCACAGCCTGAGTTTGCTGGGATGTGATTGAATTCCACCCAAAACTAATGACAGTCTGGAAGTGTTCTTTGTTTTGTTTCTTTTCCTTTCTTTTTTTGCCCCTCTAGTCAAAACAGTTTTTTCAAGTTTTGAAACAATCTAAAAACCTTTTTACAAGAAAAGAAGGTGGGGTGAGTGTTCACATCATAAGCAGCAATCCCTCTTTCAAGCAGTCCTTGGGCACTTCCAGATTGTCACTATTTTTCACATACCAGCAAGTTCAGGTAGCACAATTAAAGTTGATTTGGAGCTCTTTCTCAACAAACCTGCTTCCAAAAAAAGAAAGGTTTTTTTGGAATTAGGAAAGATATGAAATTGCACCAGAAAGTTTGGGATAACACCTGCTGTACACAACACCATGTAACTTTCCTTCAGACACATCAGAATGAACGCTCAATAAATAGCTGATGTAGTCTAATCTTCCTGGAAGCAAATCAGGTTGAATGCTCAAGAAATAAGTAGTCTAGGAGCAACCTAGGCAGTTGTCTCTGGCCTTATTTGCAGCTGCAGTACAAGGAAGAATGAGTACCTCTGCAGCACCATTGGAATTATTCCTGGTGCATGAACAATCTCCTTCAGATCAGCTTTATCTGTGTGTCAGTACCTCAGCGGGGCAGCTGGCTGTTAGTGTACTCATAATGCTGGTGGTGTTACATGCTTTTTTCATTTCCTACTCCCATATGGATGAGGCACTCACCTAGCACCACCGGAGTGAAGGTCCACACTGTGTGTGGTCTCCTAATGGAAGCCACTCCCAATCCAATTAAAATAACATGCTGTATTTTTATGGGGGATTGTGGTGAGGTAGTTAGATTACAAAGCATGTGAATGCGGTTTCCTCAGATCATTGTGTTTTTCTCTATATAGTTTGATGGATAATGAATTCGATGGGTGCTGTGATTACAGCTTCTAGCAGACTCTGCTGTTCGCTTATGACATCTGCCGAATCCTGATCTGCCTGTCTCCTTGATATGAAAGAAAGACATGCATAGATCTCTGTCTCTTTTTCTCTCTTTCTGCCACAAATACCAATCTGTGCACCACATGACACTGTTCTGCATAGCTCTTTACTAATTGTCCTCTTCTCCAGGGTTCAGATATAATAAATTATATGTTTTCCATGCGCTCAAGCCAATGGGAAGAAGTGCTGCTAGCTTAGCCATTTATATCCATTACTCTGAGGCTCAGAGACTGAGCAGGCCTTTTCTATACAACCGTTTGGACTCCCAGGCAGCTCTACACTTTCCCTGCCTCCACCAGTGCTCTATTCTGGCTCTCCTTACAGAATGCTTGTGCTTGCTATGATTTGGGGATTGCAAATTATTTACCGTATCAGTAAACCGACCCTTGCCACAGCAAGCTACCCCTCTTCAAATTTAAAATCTGTTACTCCAGACAATCTCATCCCCACCCAGAACCCATTTATGCATTTATCATATTATGTAGGCAAATTAGCTAGAGCTATCTGCTGATATTTAATAAGGCGACGAGATGCAATGGTTTTCAGTACTTTTTTCCTCAGAAGTATATGCACAAAATACTTTATCAGCTGCTATTGTTTTCCATGTCAGCTCCTAGTCTATCATTATTGCAGTGTCAGTGTTACATGATAATCCTTATTTATATTCCACATTCTAACTCTCTCATAAGACCTTAGGGTCAGGGTAACCAAACTATTAATCATGCTCTCACCAGAACCTGACAAATCCTCTTTAATTTGGATCTCCTTTGAGTTTTTTTAAAATATAATAACAATAACGATAACGACGACAACAACAACAACAACAATAATAATAATCCTCCCTTCCAGTAGGAGCCCAGGGTAGGGTAGCAAACAAAAACACTAAGAACACTATAAAACATCATAAAAGCAGAGATCAAAATATATTAAAACATTTTAAAAACGTATTTTTTTTAAAAAAAAGCTTTAAAAACATCTTAAAAAGAAATTCCAACACAGACGCAGCCTGGGATAAGATCTCTACTTAAAAGGCTTGTTGAAAGAGGAATGTCTTCAGTAGGAGCCGAAAAGATAACAGAGATGGGACTGTCTCCAAAGGGCAGGTGCCACTACACTAAAGGTCCACTTCCTATGTTGTGTGTAACAGACCTCCTGATAAGATGGTATCTGCAGGAGGCCCTCACCTACAGAAAGTAGTGATCGACTGAGTATATAAGGGATAACACGGTCTTTCAGCTATCCTGGTCCCAAGCTGTATAGGGCTTTGTACACCAAGACTAGAACCTTGAACTTGGCCTAGTGGCAAATGGGCAGCCAGTGCAATTCTTTCAACAGCGGGCTGACATGTTGGCGATACCCTGCCCCAGTGAGCAGTCTTGCTTCCCATTGTGCACCAGCTGCAGCTCATGGACCAACCTCAAGGGCAGCCCCACATACAGCACATTACAGTAATCCAGCCTGGAGATTACCAGTGCGCAGACAACAGTGGTCAGGCTATCCGGTCCAGAAATGGCTGCAGCTGTCTTACCAGCCAAAGCTGGTAAAAGGCACTCCTAGCCATGGAGGTCACCTGGACCTCTAGCAACAAAGATGGATCCAGGAGCATCCCCCAGCCTACGGACCTGCTCTTTCAGAGGGAGTACAACTCCATCCAAAGCAGGCAATTGACGTATTATCTGAACTTGGGAACCACCAATGCACAGCGCCTCCATCTTGCTAGGATTCAGACTCAGTTTACTGGCCCTCATCCAGACCACCAATGAGTGCAGGCAGAAGTCCATTGCTTGCACAGCTCTCCCGATTCAGATGTTACAGAGAAATAGAGCTGGGTATCATCAGCTTACTGCTGACACCTCTCCCCAGTCCCCTGATGACCACTCCCAAGGGCTTCATATAGATGTTAAACAGCATCAGGGACAATATGGTACCCTGTGGCACCCCACAGCACAACTGCCAGGGGGCTTAAAGACAATCGCCCAATGCTATTCTCTGAAAACATCCCTGGAGGAAGGATCAGAGCCACTGTAAAACAGTGTCTCCAATACCCATCTCACCAAGTCACGCCAGAAGGATATCATGGTCAATGGTATCAAAAGCTGCCAAGAGATCAAGTAAGAATAAGAGGGTTGCACTCCCCCATCCTTCTCCCGATAAAGGTCTTCCATGAGAGTGACCAAGGCTGATTCAGTCCCATACAAGCCTGAACCCAGACTGGAATGGGTCAAGATAATCTGTTTCACCCAAGAGTGCAATTGTTGTGCCACAACCCTCTCAATCACCTTCCCTATGAAGGGGGTATTTGCAACTGGTCTGTACTTTTCACAAACCAATGGGTGGGCTTTTTCAGGAGCGGTTGGATCACTTCTTTCAGGGTGGCTGGAACCACTCCCTCCCACAATGATGCGTTCACCACACCCTGGATCCACTTGATCAAACCCCCTTGGCAAGCCAAGAAGGGCAAGGTCAAAGGGACACATTGCTGGCTGCATCGATTCAAGCACCTTGCCCACATCTTCAGGCTGCATCAACTGAAACCAATCCCAAGAAATTGCAGCAGATGTTGCACTAGACACCTCACTGGGGACTACAATAGAAGTGGATGGGGCATCAAGATTGCAATGGAGGGGAGCAAGTTTATCCTCATAGTGCCTTGCAAACAATTCACAGTGGGCCTCTGACTTGAGGATGCAATGGTGGCAGAGAAGTGAGCCTTCTTCGCCACCCTCACTGCCACACAGTAGGCATGGTTCTCATGTTTTATTTGTGCCTGATCAGCCTCACAGCACATCTTTTGCCACTTGTGCCCTAGCCATCGTCCAGCCTGTTTCGTTGCCCTTAGATCACTGGTGTATTTGGTTTTTATTTGAAAATAGTGGGGAAAGGGTATGGTGGAAGGGATGAAGAGAGACAATTATACAAGCAGAATTTCATTTTTGGGGGGAGGTCCCACAAATTTAGAGCTATTGTAATTGTATTTGAAATCATGCTGCATTTGTTGCTCTTTCTGCTTAGACATGGTGTAAAAATGAATGGGGGGTGATGGATAATTGAGTCAGTGGACCAAATGCTTGAATTCTCACTTAATTTTTTTATTTTTAAAAAGCATCTTATGAAATGTTTTTAAAGAATCACAACAAAGTAAGAGCCAATAATTGAAGTGTCACATACAGAACAAGAAGCACCCCAATAGACTGTAAAAAGTATCAAATAAGGTCCAATGCTATCCAATAGAACAGCCAAAAAACTAGAAATCATGCAAGTATACCATGCCAAAAAGAGTCAAGGTAGGGGGACGTGCAGGGCACACCACTTCGGCACTTGAGTTCACATTCTGAATAAACAGGAACCATGTTGAACTTATCTTTGCTTCCCTTCTTGCCTTTTTACAATCTTATATTAGTTTTCCATCCATAGACTAGTTACCATAACTTGACTTACCAATTTTGAATGAACAAATTTTCCAAGCCTTTCCACTGTTGTGCTACCTCCAAGCATGCTGAAACCAGCAACATTAAAATTAAATCTTTATGTGTAATGTTTCATTCACTCCATCCCTGAAAATGTATAATAAGGCCAAAGCTGGATCTAGCACACCTTCCTGAGGGACAGTGAGTAAATATTCTGGACCAAAAGTCATTTACCCTATTGCATTTCCACCAGAGATGTTCCGATTTTTCTTAAACTTTACATTGTACAAATCTCTCTCTCTCTCTCTCTCTCTCTCTCTCTGTGTGCATGTGTTTTGGGGAGGGGGTGTCTCGCTACTGCTACAGTATCCAGGATCCAAGGCACGAATGGTCCCCATGTCCTTCATCGGAAGACTGGCGTTGTTGATCCACCAGGGGGCGCTTGGACACTTGCTTCAACACACGAACTCCCCTCTTTTGTTGAACCTTCTTGGGAGGCATATTGAAACCTTTATCCTTTACAAATAACAACAGGAATGAAGGAAAATCAGAGATAATGTTAAGATAGCAAAGCACAAATATTAACAACTGTCAAGGGGAACCCAAAGGCTATGCAAAATACAATCTTAATAAGGCAAAGGATATAAGAGGCTGGAATAACAATAACAAAAGACAATAGGCTACCACGAACCAAAAGGAGGGGGGGTTGGAAGGGTTAAAGGGGTGGAGTGGATTATCTGAAAGCAATTGATAAGAGGAAGAAATTAAATATTGATTGATTGATTGATTGATTTATCTATATATGTATTTATTTATTTGTCTATATATATATATATGTATTAATCCCACAATTAATCCATTCCTTTTTGCTTTTTGCTTTGAAGGTCACCATTGTAGAGAAGCCTTGCTCACAAAGATAGATGGCACCAAATGGCAGCAGATGGATGATAGCTTGACTTGCCTATTCTGGGTATTCTTTACTAACCAAGATCCAAAACTTTGGTAATGTTAGTTGTTGAAATTGCAGTTTTAGGATTGTGTCACAAGAGAGCTCAAGGAATTGTTTCTGCAACTCATATCTTAATTCCAATGACTCTATGTCCACAGTGAGTGGTGATTGTACCTACCCTATACCCTCACACAGATCTTTGTGGAAATAGGCACTGAATTGTTCAGTTAATATCTGTTGCATAACGTCTCCTTAGAGAGAAGCAAAATTTGCTGTTTGATCTTCCTCAAGGAACTGTGCAACAATTGGAAACATGTTGGTAGAATTTCCTGATAAACGTCTCAACCAGAGTTTCAGAGTTTTTTAAATGTCTCTATTTTTTTTAGCATAGTCAAAAATTGTAAAATTTCTTCTGTGCATTGAAATATTTAATTCATTCAAGCAGCTGAATACATCTTCGATGTGTGCCAGCCTTAAAAGCCACAATGAGTTGTCAATTGATGATGAATATGTTGATGATTTATTTCTTAAAAACTCAAGAACATGTCAAAGTTCAAACAGCCTTGTGAGTACTTTTCCTTACGAAAACCATTTCACTTCTGTGTGCAACAACAGAGTTTTGTGGTTGGAACCCATTTCTGTGCAGAGAACTTCAAAACATTTTGAATTATGAGCACTGCCTTTTATTAAATTAACCATCCTCACACAGTTTTGTAGAACAGAATACAAGACTTCACTCATATGTTTGGAGGTTAGCACTTCTCCATGGAGAAAGCAATGAACTCAAGTTGCCTTTGGAGCAACTTTGTGAACAAGTTGAATCAGTCCTTTTTTTCTTCCTGTCATACATGCTGCACCATCCATTGTTAGCTTGACATAGTTGCTCCATGTTATTTCAGTTTCTACCAGGAAGCTGTCCAAAGCTTTGAAAATATAATTCACTGTAGTTGTTGGCAGTTCGTTACTGAATAATATTTCTTCCTCAATTTCTTCTTCCCATACATACCTCACATATGAAAGAACAGCAGCATGCTGGACATATCTTTTGACTCATCTAACTGTATTGTAAAATGCTTACTTTCTTTTATATGCTGAACTACCTGTGTTTTTAAATTGTCAGAAAGGTCATCAATTTTTCGACTTACTGTGGTGTCTTAGTATACTTTTCAGCTTTGCAGCTTCTGCCTCACCGAACATTTCAGTCCACATATCAATGGCAGCTGGCAATACAAGTTTTTCTCCAATTGTGCAGTCTTCTTTTGCTTTTGCAATTCGGTATGAGACAAGAAATGTGGCTCTCATTGCATTTTCTGAAGATGCTGTAGAGTGGAGCAGAATTTTCTTTGCTCTTCTTTGAAAAAAATCAAGTGATTTGTGTTTAAAACTGGCATGTTTTGTTTCTTTTTGGGGTTTTCCTCTTCAGCAAAGCCTGTGCTTGATGTTACGCAAGAAGGCAAGTCATTGCCATCATTCTGTTTGCATTTTACTAAAAATGCATCCATAGCATCCAACAAGATTCAGCTCTGCCTCATCTTCTGTCTGTCTTCTCACTTTCTATTACTGTCACCACCTCCTTTCATTCTCTGTCACCTGCTGGTACCTTTTCTTACCCTGCCTTCTTGCACTTTCTATCCTCTGTCACCAGGCTTACCTTTGATTTTCCTGTCTTCTCACTTTCCACCTTCTCTTTGCCTCCTTCTTCCACTTAGTCCTTTCTCTGCTGCCACTTTCTCTTCACCTCACAATGTTTGCTATCACTAGCCACCTGCCTGTTAAGAACATAAGAAAGGCCTGCTCGATCAAGCCAATGGCCCACCTGCTCCAATGTCCTGTTTTCACAGTGGCCAACCAGATGCCTCTTCTGGGAAGACTGCAAGTAGGACCCAAATGCAACAGCGCTTTCCCCACATGCGATTCCCAGCAACTGGCATTCAGAGGCATGTCACCTCTGACAATGGAAGGAGAACATAGCCATTGTGGCTAATAGCGATTGCTAGCCTTATCCTCCATGAATTTGTCTAACCCTTTTTTAAAGCCATCCAAGTTGGTGGCAGTTTGCAAAGTCTTGCCATTTTACAATTCTTTTAAAAGCCAGCTAAATAAAAACACACTCCTTTTTACTTCAAATCAACAATGAAACAGTAAAGGTTGCCATCCAATGCACACTTAGTTGAGAGTAAGGATGGGAGAGGGTTTTGATTCAGTTCACATTTCAAGCCAAATCTATCAAATTTGCACTTTCTAAAACAATATGAGATCTGAAACACAGCCATTGTTCAAAATTCACACTTATTAAATTTTGCAATGCAGTTCAACAACCAATGCTTACTAAAAATGCATATATTAGGCAAAAGTGTGCATAAAATGGATATATGAGTGAAAATAATATACAGAAATGCATTATATGATGAGAAATGGCTCACCAAATGTATACATTAATCGACACTGCCTACAAAAATGTGTTTATTAGGAGAAATTCACACTCAAATGCTGAAGAATTTTCATGAGGATTTTTTTTTTTTAAAGGCCCCAAATTGCTGCACACATGTTGAGAACTGAATTTAAGATGGGAAAAATGAGAAACCAAGAGAACCAACATTGACAGATCTTTCCATTCCTACTTGCAAGTAAATTCTATTAAAATGAATGTGCCTTACTTCTGAGTACATGCATAGGACTTGCTTACCAATGTAATTAAGGTTGTTCTTACCTCGAGAGCGGAGTCTCCACCCACTTTACTGTTGTTTGTTTCTTCTTCTATCAACTGTTGTGAATGCCTCTTACAACCACCTTCCTATCTGCCCCTTCCTAGTGTTACCTTGTCTGGAATCAAATGTAAATGTTCAGAAAATAAATTTGGAGGAAAGTCAATACAGGTGGACAGCTGCTCTTTATTGTGGAATACGCTCCCCAGTGAGGTGTGTCGCCATCATTATTTACTTTCTGGAGGAATTTGAAAATATTCCTGTTTACCCAGGCATTTGATGGCTGAAAGGGACTGTTCCTGGCAACCTGAAGATCACTGAAAAAAGAATGTTTTTAACTTGTTAAATTGTTTTGCTTATATTTGCCACCCTGTGTGTCTTCAGGAGGAAGGGTGGAATATAAATTCAGTATTAAATAAATAAACATTCACTGAGCAGGTGAAATGTTAACCATGACCACTGAACAGCCACGCCAGCTCGTACAATACATATTTCAGTTAGGGGAGTAGGACTTCCAAAAGGGTTTGAGATGTTGAAGAAATCCTATCTGTCTCTGGAGGAAGCCTTACTAGGCTGAAGGCAACAGCAAAGATGGCTTCCTCACCACCAAACCGGGGGGGGGAGGCAGAAAGGCTAACTAGAGGCCCAGTTGCCCCTTCCATTGCTGTCTTAGCTCCTTCACTTCTTATGGCCCACTTTTTCAAGTGTGTGTGTGTGTGTGTGTACACACATGCTTTCTCTCTTTCACACACACACGTATAATCTGCCATTTCCCTTCCTTCCCCGCCTGCCCTCCATCAGCCTCCCACACTTCTCTTTCCATCTCCAGGTGTCATCTTGTCATTTTCTCTTTGGTTATCCCAGGGCTTATTTGTGTTCTTCCCACCCTCCCTCCCACATACCCATTCTTTCCATGTCTCACCCTTCTATAGTCTCTCCTCCAAGCCTCCACTGCAGAATGGTGACCCGACCTCTCCTCCTTCCCCACCCCACCCATTTTATTTTCCTCCTGAGATTATCAGGATGGGGGAGAGAGAAGTAAATTCACTTGCAATTAATCTTCTCCCCCAAAGAGACAGAACTGAACAGTGAAGATGGCAATTACATGACAGTACATTATCAAATGTCTCATATTACCACATTCCCAAGCAGGTTCCTACTCCTGAGGTGGAGGACAGAGGGTGTCTTTCCTGGCAAACACTTTGTGAAGGAATTAAGCTGCTATTGGTGCTGCCTCCGCGACTCCTTCTCATCAGTTCTTGGATGGACACTTTAAAAATTTACCACTTGCTTAGTCATTGGAGCCTTTAACTGTCGACGTGGCACACACACATGGAGTGGTGGGAAGGTTCTATTTCTTTTCCTCCTCCCCTGTTTCTGCCTTCCCCACCCCCATTTTAAAAGGTGTGTGTGTGATTTGCTAGCTTTGCAGAAAGGGGCAAAGCAGCAGGAGGAAACAATGTGGGTGAAGGAGACAGTTGTCCCAAAGGATGCACACTCTGCCTACTTACCAGACAGGACTTCATCCCATAGCTTTTTGTGACCCACCTGGCATGGCTTCATGCCCCCCCCAGGAGTCATGGCCCACAGGTTGAAGGCCTATGGTCTACACCCACTGACAGCAGCTCTACAGGGTTTCATTCAGGAGACATTCCCAGCCCAGCTTGGAGATGCTGGGGATTGAACCCGGGGCCTTCTGTGTACAAGGCAGATGCTCTAACACTGAGCTACTGGTGGTGATACTGGGTTAACATACAAATCATTGCTATAATTTTTTTCTAGTAAAATGCAGAAGACTTCAAACAAATTAGAAAAGAAACCCTAATATTTCTTGACAGAAAGGATGAGTGACTGAATAAATTTCTGTATGCCAAATGTAATTCCACTATTTCATTGAAACTTGTTCCTCCTGCCGCTCCATACATATCTTGCCATTTCCTTATTGTGTTCCAGGATATCCTCCTACTTTTTGCTTAATGTAGAAGCTATGAGCTGGCTTCCTAAATCTTACATTTGTTGCTCCTGGCAATGTGCTTTTGATCTGATATTTCTTTCTTTATATCTTTGCCTTCACTTTCCACAAGATACTTAATTGCTTCATTTATCACTACTCTGCATTATTTTTCTGTCATATTCTAGACCTACAACATACTTCTTTTTATTTTTTTGGAAAAGCTAAATTCTCTCATGCAAAATATGAGTTTGACTAGGTTCCAATATTGCTATTGTTTTATACAGTAGCAACGCTCAGCATTATTAACTGATATCATGTCATAAAGAAGCATTTCAGATTCTAAACACTTTCTAAAAGGAGCTCATGAATTTACCTATTTTGCTCTCCCCCACAAACTATAATACAGCAAAAATTAGGGGAATTCAGAGATGGGGCTTGTGGATTTCATAAAGCCCCCCATCTCTCTCTTCCCCATGTTTTAAACACTAATAAAGGGCCTGAATACATGCACCCAATTCATGTTACCCGTACACTGCATTAAAATATCCCCCCTCTCTCCCCCTCTTAACTTTAGATTATATTTAAATTTCCCTTCTTGATCCCTGGTTTCTTTAGGTTAGCTGTATTGTTAACTCCTCAAAAACTCCATAATATTTTCCATAGGGCTGTACTGAAAATTTATCTTGTGTTTTTCCCGACTATTCCCCAACAATTAAGGAGAAAATAAATTGCATTCAAAAATTATCAAAAGGGGAGAGAAAATTTCAGTGAAATTCTCACAGCTGGGGTGGGGTTTTAATGCACTAACTTTACTTTTGAGGTCACTGAGAGACGTTTGTGAGTGTCCTTTCTTTCATTCTATGAATTGTCTCACCAGTGATCTGACTCTGCAGCCTCCCAGGTCCCCCACATTTCAGTCAACGTCCAGAGGATGACATCATGAAATAACTCCTCCTATAGGGCTTTTTCAGATCAGGAAGTGTGGGCAGCCAGGAAGGCTGCAGACTGATGGAAAGAACATAAGATCATGGGAAGCTGCCTTGTACTGAGTCACACCCTTGGTCCATTGACCAAAGGAAATGCAAAGGAATTACCCACTCATTCCACAAAAAAGTAACGAATTACTTCTAAGCTCTGGTGCTTTCCATGTTATGGGTTCCACATAGTACTTGTTCTGCTCTTGTAAAAAATCAGTCCTTTAGTGTGACAGCACCTACACTTTGGAACTCCCTGCCTATTGACATTAGGCAGACACCTTCATTGTACTCATTTTGGCACCTGATAAAAATATATTTGTTTAGCCTATCCAGGCATGTAGAAGCTACTGTTTTTTAAATCTGTTTTTAACTCATTGTCGGTTTTATTATTTTGAATGTTTCTAAATACCTGTTTTTAACTCTTTTTGCCAAGAATTGTACTGGTTTAATTCTTTCTGTAAGCCGCTTTTAGATTTTTTACAATAAAGAGGTATATAAATGTTGTAAATAAAATACATAAATAAATTTTGAAATACTGTGGCCCTTGGGTCTCTTCCCACTTTTAGGAACAAAGGAATCTATCTTATACCGACTCAGGCCATTTGATACCATCTAGCTCAGTAGTGATGACATGGACTAGCATTGGCTCTCCAGGATTCAAGGCAATGGTCTTTTGTACCTTTGCATGTAAAGCATATGCCCTGCCAGTGAGGTACAGCCCCTTCCCCTGTTTAAAAAAGTATATTTTAAAATGGTTCTTTTCAATTCACTAATGAATGCACAGCATACCTAGGACAGATCCACCCCATTCATTTAAAGCACATTCAACACACATTGGAAGCACATGAATCTCACTACAGAATAGGGTTGCCAGGTCCATGGCCTGAGACTGATCCTGTATCTTTAGGAGAAGAGAAAGTCAGCCAAGTGCAGGTGTTCTTGCAACCCTGTAATGGGAAAAACCACAAGGCGGAGTTCTCCCTTTTCCCTGCACAACTTTTAAAGATACAGAAGACCTCTTGGTTGCTAGGCCCGGCCTCCAAGAGGTCTTCTGTATCTTTAAAAGTTGTGGAGGGGGAAGGGAGAATTTCACCTTGTGGTTTTTCCCATTACAGAGTTGCAAGAACACCTGTACTTGGCTGACCTTCTCTTCTTCTGAAGATACAGGATCAGTCTCAGGCCATGGATCTGGCAACCCTAGTACAGAATCATGGAAACTGTAGTTTCTTAAGGGTAGTGGGAACAATAACTTTAAGGGGAAAACTATACTCCCCAGGATTCATTACTGGAAGTCGTGCACTTTAGATGTAAGTTGGATGAGCTTTAAATGTATTGTGTGGGTCTACTTTGTCTGCATGTAAATAATTTTAATTATTTTTTTAAATGGGAATGAGCTATAAGGCTTAGTGGGTGACCATGGGCTACTCACCATCTCTCAGCCTAATCTGCCCCTCAGGATGAAAACAACAGGGAGGGACTATGACCACCCAAAGGAAGAACAGCACACTTAAAATGTAAAGGAAATAATGATGTACAACCACAGTGTGAAATCAGATACTTATCAGGACATAGTATGAAGAAATATTTATATAAGCATGACTATCAAATATGTTTATTATTTACACAACCTGTAAAGATATTTATACTGCAATCCTACATTTATTTACTCAGACGTAAGCCCCAATGTCCCAACATTACTCAAACAGGGAAGTATGCACAGAACTGCAACCTCAAGTGATAAGGAACTTCATTCACCCAACCCAAAAATCAGAATCAAGCCACTTTAAGCTCTATCTCTCATTTAAGTCCTCACCAGAGTTGGCTGTGAATACCTTGTCCAAGTGCCTGGAGTCCGTAAGTGGATGGATGGGAGAGAACAGGCTGAAGCTAAACCCCGACAAGACCGAGGTGTTGCTTGTGGGTGATAAGAGAAGGTTGGGAGATTTTGACTTGGTGCTTAATGGGGTGAGATTACCCCTGAAGGACCAGGTCCACAGCCTAGGGGTCATTCTCGACTCCCAGCTGTCCATGGAGGCTCAGGTCTCAGCAGTGAGCCGGGCAGCTTGGTATCAATTACATCTGATACAGAGGCTGCGACCCTACCTTCCTGTACATCTGCTCCCACGAGTGATACATGCCCTGTTCTCCTCTCGCTTAGACTACTGTAATGCGCTCTATGTGGGGTTACCCTTGAAAACGGTCCGGAAATTGCAGCTGGTACAGAATGCGGCAGCACGCTTGATAAAGCAGAGCCGTCGCCGGGATCATATCACCCCAGTGTTGGTAGACCTACACTGGTTACCAGTTGTTTACCGGGCCCAATTCAAGGTGTTGGTGTTGACCTTTAAAATCCTATACGGTTTCGGCCCAGTTTATCTGAAGGAACGCCTCCAGTATCACCAATCATGCCGCCTGACAAGATCAGCCTCACAAGACCTTCTCTCGGTCCCACCGGTTAAAACAGCTAGGCTGGTGCGGACCAGAGAGAGGGCATTTTCAATTGTGGCCCCCACCCTCTGGAACTCCCTTCCTTTTGACCTTCGACATGCCTCCTCCCTGATGGGTTTTCGCCGAGCCTTAAAGACCTGGCTATTCAGGCAGGCCTATGGGATTTCTAGGGTGGGCTAGTTTTATGATGTAATAATTGAAGGATGGTTTTAGATTAATTGATGATTGTGGCTTGATGTTTGTATATTGATTTGTATATTGTATTTTATATTATTGTATGTCACCTAGAGTGTCCGTTAGCTCGGACAGATAGTCGACTAACAAATAAAATTTTATTTTATTATATTATTATAAGCTGTTTTGCAGCTGTTTATACTTGTTTGTATGGTTATTAGATTTTAAAGGGATTTATTTCTTACTGTAAGCTGCCTTGGTTTCCAGTCTGCAATGCTACCTAACAGGGTTGTTGGAAAGACTCCATACATGCACACACACTGGAGATGTAAAAATTCATATACCCCATACAATAGTTTATTGTCAAAACCAGTGGGTTATTGCAGAACATTTTTTTAAAAAAAATAAAATCAGTATTCATTTCCAAGATAATAAAAGCAGTGATACCTAAGTGAGCCCTGCCTAATTGCTTTAAAAATAGATTGAAGATTGGGAGAGAAAGATTTACAACACAAACTCAATTCTTTGCTATCTTCACTCAAAAGTCCCATCAATGTACAGCACAATTCTAACCATGTCTACTCAAAAGTAAGTCCTACTGAATTCAATGGTGTTTATTCTGGGTATGTGGGATTAGCATTGCAGCTTTATTCACAGAAAAGCAAGTAGCGGATTAAAACTTCATATTGGGAAGGTTTTCAAAACACTGCCATGTTTGAACAGGAAAATTTAAACTTATTTGACTCCGGCACACAAGAGAGAAAAAGACTGAAAGCTATATACTTACTCAATTTATGAGATTTTCAGAAAGCAGGAAAAAAACAAGTTTTCTGACTTGCAAAGAAGTCTAGCTACTGCCTTGTCAATCACAACCCTGACTTCACTTATTGGCTACAAACAAAAGGGTGGGATTAGAGCAGCCAGCTACAAGCTCATTTAACTGAAGTTGCAGGGGGGGTGGCTAACTTTTGGTGCATATCTCGTGAACCAGACTACCTCGAAACTTAATTTAAAAGAAAGAAAGAAAGAAAGAAAGAAAGAAAGAAAGAAAGAAAGAAAGAAAGAAAGAAAGAAAGAAAGAAAGTCTGGAAATTAAGGTGACTCATCCAGAGACCTGGAGAGTACCCCCAAAATCCAGAGTCTCTGGACAAAAACCGGAGACCTGGCAACCCTAGTGAGAACTCCTACACATCCTAGCATTGGGGTTGAAATCAATGAGTCCATCCAGACAAATTTAATAGAACTAAGTTAGTTGAAAATGAAACTTAAGTTTCCCGATGGGGACTTAGTCATGACTTAGCCTGCAATCTGAGCCCCACTTACCAGGGAGTAAATCCCATTTAATTCAATAGGATTTACTTCTGAGTAGATATGGCTAGATTATACTGTAATTTTGCTTCAACTAGGGCATTTCACAATTCTATTAGCATTAAGCGTTTTGCTCAAATAGAATCACAATGTTCTAACACAGCCCCAATGGAAGTGCCCATTTATTATGAAGAAAGTTACAGTTTGCTAAGAATGTACTCATATTGTTATTTCTATACATCTGCTTCATCTTTACATACTGTCCGTTATTGTTTATCTAGTAAATGAAAGCTTGCTAGGTGGCTGTAAAATAATTCATCTTTCTATGGGTAAGTGATATGATTATGTACATCTACCATCAAAAAATATTTAGATCAGAACCAAACAAAAAGCTTTTCATTGGCTGTTTGAACTTCTTATCTATACATTCCATAGGTAAAGGTCTTCATATGGTACTCTTCACCTTCTTTAGAAAATAAAGAAAATTGTCTGCAGAGGGAGCAATTAGGGAAAAAATCCAAGTTGAAAATATTTACTTAATTAATATCAATTATTAAGAGTTCTGAGTGCTAAACATATTTATTGATGTTGTGATGATATGACTGAAGCACTCACAAAAGTTCACATTTATTTATGAATGACAAATTCTGGTAGAAAACTGGGGAGGTGAACTAAAGTAGAGAGGAATTCTATGGATCAATTTTACAGGTTCAAAACTCAAAAAAAATCAAATAAGGGTGAAAATCAAAGAGCAGTGAAGCACAGGCAAGAATTAAGCAGAGAAATGGAGAGAGAAAAATTCAACTGCAAAAAAAACCAAAACCCCAAACCCTGTTTCAATCAGTGAAATCAGGGGTGCGGGGGAGAGAGAAAAAGATCAAAGAGCAATCATGATATATTTCAGAAATATTTAAGTTTTGATGAGCCTCATGCAAAGGCAATGCCATTTCAAGTGACATCATATTGTGCACTATGCCCTCAAATTATGCTTCAGGAAGAAGACAGTATTAGCACCATGTAGACAGGTTTTAAGATATTATCACAGGAATTTACATGAAAAACTGCATGCCAAATTACAAGATACGGTGATTTAATTCATTGCCTGAAAAGTGGAAAGCAATACTAAAGGCAGACTGAAATCACAATGTTAATGAGATTCAAAAAATACAGATATGACGGACTCCAGATAAAAGACAAATGCCGGTATCTCTGCATTTTAATCAGTCAGATCACAGTTTTTGATGAACATGCCTAAGGGATTGTTCTGTGCACTGCTTCCAGAGTGAGTAAAAGAAAACAAAATGAGCAGTTTTATATTGCACAGTTAGCGACAGATGATGCACTCTTTGGGATTAATGCTAGAAAAATGGGGATAATGATCTTTGCCCCGGCAAATTATCTGAAAAGTGGTACCAAGGTAAATTACTATCCCACTGAAATCGAAGAGCCCAAACATCTGTTTGCTATTTGAATAATATTTTCTGTTCCAAAGCTATTGCCTGTAAAATCTAAGCTACAGTAATAACAGAACAATCTATGTAAGACACTCTGGCTCTGATCCAGTGACCCATGTGTGTTCAGATGGTCAGCAAATCTCTTACGCAGGCTGTCTGATTCATGTGGAAGGATCAGATCCATATCCATGAAAAACAATGTACACAAATCTGCCTTCTCCCTTAGAACGGTCTGAGAGGTGGGTTACAACATATATTCATCACAAAGAAATGCTTGCATGTGATGCCTTGTACCAATTCCTGCCACAAGCGTGGCTGTATACTAGAGCCAGCATGCATTTTTCTCATTCCACAGTGTTAAATTGAAAATACCACCATGCCATTCTGCTGCTTCCCATAAGCTCATTTCAGAACAAAACCTTACAAAACTTATAGTCCTGAACTCAGAAACACTTGCCAAACAACCCTCTAAGTTTTCATGACGATACACAAAACAGTCAGAGAGAATCAAGAATTCAAGGTGTAAAAAGAGAAAGAAATCAGACCCCTTTTGGACTTTTTTCTTTCAGAGTTCTCATAATCTGTTGAAATTCATTAAAAATCAGCCATGTTCACAGAGTACCTGTAATCCTATTACTGACCTTGCCCCATACTCTGACCTTCATCTTCTGCAGTTTAAAAAATGCCTGGTCAATTTATTTAATTTAAGAAATTTAGCATTGGAGTCAGTGATATGCTCAGTGAGAACCAACTGTCAGTGTTCTAAAAGCCAGACTCACAGCTGCTGGCCTTGCCTATTCAGGGGGCCATACCCACACCAGACCTTTATTTCACTTGAGACAGTCATGGCTTCTTCCAAAGAATCTTGGGAAGTATAGTTTGTGAAGGGGGCTGAGAGGAGACTCTTATTCCCCTAACAGAGCTCCAGTGGCCATAGAGGTTTAACAGGCAGCCACTCTGACTGAATCTCACTGAGGGAAACAGGGCGTCTCCTAGCAACTCTCAGCACCCTTCACTAACTACACTTCCCAGGATTCTTTGGGAGAAGCCATGACTGTCTCAAGTGAAATAAAGGTCTGGTGTGGATGTGGCCAGGGACAGCTTTGGTTTAAATTTGGGTGGGGGGCTACATCTGCCTGGTGTAGAATAAAAAGATGGGAGAAACCCTGAAAAAGAATGACACTATTCACAATGTTTTCCTTTTGGAAAGGAAAGGGACTTCCCCTCTGCCCAGTGCCCACCCACCTGATCTCTTCACCTCTCCTTCCTGCCCTCTTCCTGCCCTCCCTTCCCCATGTCAGTTTCACCTTTCCTAAACATGATTGCAAAGGAATAAATCCCACTGAACTCAAAAGCATGCAAATGATCAAACCTGCCCTCCCCTCCTCCTCCTTCGTATCACCTCCCTCTTGCTTCTTCCCTCCCCTTCCTTTGTCCCTCCCTTCCCCTCCCTTCCAATCCCCTCCTCCTCCTCCTCCCCCCCTCCTCCTCCTCCCACTCCCCCCTCCTCCCCCATGGTCAGTTTTACCTATTTTAAGCATGATTGCACAGGAGTAAATCCCATTGAACTCAACAAGCATGCAAATTATCAAGCCTGCCCTCCCCTCCTCCTATTATCTCCCCTTTGCCCTTCCCACCCCCTTCCTTCACCCCTCCCCTTCCAATCCCCTCATTCCTCCTCCCCCTCCTTCTGCTCCCCTCTCCTCTCGCTTCCTCCTTCCAACTACTCTCCCCTCCCTCTCCTCCTCCCCCACGGTCAGTTTTATGTATCCTAACCATGGGCGTAAATCCCACTGAACTCAATAAGCATGCAAATGATCAGGCCTGCCTTTCCCCTCCTTTCCCTCTCCTCCTCCTGCCTTCTTCCTCCCCTTCCTCTTCCTTCATCTTCCTCCTCTGCCCACTCCAGCCCTCCCTCCCTCCTCCCCCCCGGTCACTTTTACCTATCCTAAGCATAATTGCACAGGAATAAATCCCACTGAACTCAATAAACATGCAAATGATCAAATCTGCCCCCCTCCTCCCTGCTCCCATACCCCTCCTCCCCTCCGCCCTTCCTCCTCCTCCCCTCCCAATCTCCTGTGATCAGTTTCACCTATCCTAACCATGATTGCAGGGGAGTAAATTCCACTGAACTCAATAAGCATGCAAATGATCAATCCACTCTCAGCAAACTTGCACAGAATCCTCTTTCTTACCGCCTGGATTAAAAAGCAGATAAATTCACTAATAGGCAAAAACACTTGCAGTTTAAGAATGTACCTATAGCCGACATATATTTCCATCATACTTTAAGAAGCAGGGAAATTGGGCAGCTATAGCGAATGCACCAGGGGAGCAGGAGACCTGACCTCCCCTCTGAGAAATTTATTGCCCTACAAATTTGTCAAAATGCAAACAGAAGTTAAGTTCATCTCTCACAGTCCAATCCACTTGCTGTGTAGCTTGGAAAAAATGGTAATGTGTCTCTGAGCATATGGTGAGTGGTGGCAACACCTGTAATCAGCCCAAGTAACAGAAACAAGACATGTACTGTGCTGACCTTGTTTTAGCAGGGAGGAAGCAACAATATTAAAACAGTTGATATAGTTTAGATAGTCATTTTAAATATGTTTGATTTACTTTGCAGTTTTAGTGAACTTTCCTAGAGTAAATCTTTTTTTTTTGCTTCTCTTTCTGTGAATATGTGAAGTACAGCAATACTTTGCAACACTGAAAAAATCCAAAATCAGTTGTGGAATAATGGCATTGACTGTTCTGCAGAATAGTTTCCAAAGGACATGAGATGTGTCTCAGTTTGCACAAGATAAAAAAGTGGGAGGTGAAATATATTCTAGCAACATTCTAGGTGTATTCTATGTTTTTAATTGACCATGCCCACCTTTCCTTAAGTGGAGTGGTTTAAGCACAGCAGGCTGAAAACAAGCATCTTGGGCAGGCCAAGTTTGTTTTTATCCAACAGCTAGAGACATTGCTTAAGTAATAAAATACTGTAATCAGTCTGATTTTACATCAAACTGCAGTTTCAGATTCAACTGTTAATGCACCTAGAATAGAAATAGAATATAATCTTCAGTTTGAAATATGAAAGGCTGTCTTCACCATCATCTGACACTGACCAATAAAAAGGCTTTGAAATTCATAAAAATAAATTTGACACAGATTTCTAGGATGAATAATGAGAGAAATATAATTTTCTAGGTTAGATTCTCTGCAGAAACAGTAGTAACACAGGAAAGAAGCAAAGTAAGAGGAACATCAACAAACATACAAAAATGTCATTCTCCATCTTTGGAGATGGCAGGTGTTGCCACCACTCACCATATGCTCAGAGACATGTTACCAAATTCTTCCAAGCTACACAGGAAGTGGATTGGACTGTGAAAGACGGATTCAATTTGTGTCGGCATTTTGACAAGTTTGTAGGACAGTACAATATCTCAGAGAGGAGGTCAGATCTTCTGCTCCTCTGTTGTATTCACCATAGCTGGTCAATTTCTCTGCTTTTTAAAGTTTGATAGAAATACCTATTGGCTATAGGTACGTTCTTGAACTGCAAGGGTTTTTTGCCTATTAGTGAATATGTGTGTGTGTGTTCGTGTGTATATATATCAACATGAGGCAGCTCCATATTTTTCCATCTTGATATAAATCTCAGGCATATGAAGTTTTGTGTTCTTAATGTGGCAATCCTAGGCATGTTTATTTTGGCCTTTGAATGCCATGCATTACTACTGTTATGTACTCTGCAGCGGTTTCCCAGTGTCAACCTGAGGAGGACTAGGGTTCATATGACACACTACTTGCCCCACTTAAGGGAGAGCCCTCAGTACCCTCCCTACACTTCCCTGGCCTGAGGATGTGGTTCTGTCATCATCCATAAGTCTGAGGATAAACTCCCTGTAGCTTCTCCTGCTCCACAGCCATGTAGGAGCATGCAACTGCAGAATCAGCTATGGGCTCTTTCATGGATGCAGACAACTCTCCCAAGGGGACAAAACCATTGGAAGGGGAGGTCCTGCCAGCTTTCCATATTTTGCCATAATCATTTTATTTGCTTAGCAATATGCCATTACAAACATAGACTGTTCAAAGCTGAGAAACAAATCTAGTTCTTAAATTCCTAGCTGCCAGGGCAAATATGGAAACACGCAATTATATCAGTGAACTTAGAGAACACCTTATTCTAAGAGGATATTCTCCACATATTATCAATTGCAACATCCCCCAAGCCTCCATTCTGTCCAGAGAAAACCTCCTCCATCATACTGAGGTGTCAAAGAGCAGAGAGCAACATATTCCATTTGTGGTAGATTTCCATCCAGCATCTCCTAACTATCACCGAGCAATCAGGGAGAGCTACCCATTGCTGGCAAACTCTGAACATCTTACTGGAGCCATAAGCAGGCCTCCTGTTATAGCATTTCACCAGCCTCCTGATTTGCGCAGACTGTTGGTGAGAGCTGTGTTTAAGCCACCTATCACCAATCCAGGGTCTCATCCTTGACACTCCAAACGCTGTATCACCTGTGTGTACCTCAGGGAGACAGCCACTTTTACAAGCACTAGGACAGGCAGGACATATTACATCAAACAGAACATCACCTGCAGGTCCTGCAATATAGTTTGTATCATCGAGTGCGAAAGACCAGGATGTCATATCCAATAAATAGGAAAGACCACAACTGACCTATGCATGCGCTTCAGGAACCACAAGTCGGCAATTTTGACAAAAAAAGTGGAGCAACCAGTTGCAAAGCATTTTAACATCGAGGGTCACAGTCTGTTGGACTTTTCCATTACAGCGATAGAGATGCCAGCAGATCCAGCAGCACTGACTAAAAGGGAGAACTTTTGGATTTACTCCCTGGACATATTGGCACCACATGGCCTGAACCTGGAGGACAGTACCACCACTACTTAGCTTCTGCAAATAAAGCCCCTCTGAGCATTCCATCCTCAAAGCTCTATAACTGCCACCTTGGTAACAGCATTTGTATGTTGGCAGCTGATGAAGGCGGAAGCTGAAACGTTTTGTTAATATAATAAAAACCTCTGTTTGGTTAATCACAATTACGTTTATATATATATTTGTATTTATTATATATATATTGTCTCTGATAACAAAAAAGACAACTCACTTGGTGAAACAAAATTTTTCCTATGGCTAAATTCCGACAGATATTTCTCACGAGGATCTTTAAATACTGGGTAACATAATCCTCTACAGCTGTTTTACAAAACACACAAAACCTGTGTTCTAAGGGAAGTTTTTTATAACGACCATTGAGAAAGGCAGAAGGCATGACATTAAACCTTAACTCAGTAAAAGCGATTACTAATCCAGCCCGCTTTCATAAGCCTTCAGATGACTCTCTGATCCTTGGTTGAAAAAACATCTTTTTAAACTCAGTCATCAGGGCCCACTGGAACTGCCCAGGGCCTTGCCTACATAAGGTCATATGTAGTTTCGATCCAAATGTACCAGTTTATGAATGCTCTGTTCATGTGATGAGAAACGTGCTCATTCTAACAGAGTGGAGAATTTCCAGAGGCCACTTGTGCACAGCTCTAGTTGGGAGAAAATAGTTTAGAAATACATATTTTGAGAGAAAATACAATGGCAATCAGATTGTCCCAGGGGCCATAGGCAGCATTGGATCTCCACCTTGGTGAGGAAGATCCAAAGTTAAATGCTTCCTCCCCACTGCTGTGGAAACCTCTACAGCTCTTGCTCTGCCGCAGTTGGAGCTCTGTCATTGGAAGAGTCTAAAAAAGAGGTGTACTTGTATGAAGGTATGGATTCTAAGGATCTACAGTCTTCCCAGTAACTCAACATGCCCTTCACACAAGACAAAATATGCACTAATTCCCAATGGGAGGGAAATTGTTACACACACACACACACACAAAGAGGAATGTTGCTTTGTTCTGAGTTCCACCCCTGCAATTTCATGATACCTGCCTGTACTCTTCCTTTGTGGCCTGGCCTTCTTTCCACTTCCTGTATGTGTCCTTTTTTGTTTTCAGGTCATGTCTAAGCTTTTTGTGAAGCCACATTGGCTTCTTCTGTTGTTTTCCCCCTTGTTTCCTTGTTGGAATTGCTTGCCATTGCGCTTTTAGAATTCCCTTTTTTAGAAACTCCCACCCATCTTGAACTCCTTCTCTCATTAGGGTGGCTTGCCATGGAACTGTACTTACAATTGTTCTGAATTTATTAAAATCAACTTTCCTGAAGTCCAGGGTACGCATATGGCTACTCTCAGCTTTTGCTGCTGTTAAAATCAAGAATTCAAGTACGGTGTGGTCACTTTCCCCCAGAGTTCCCATAACTGCCACTTCATCCACCAAATCATCTCTGTTGGTTAGAATCAAGTCCAGGATAGCTGATCCTCTGGTTGCTTCCTCCACTTTCTGTAGGAGAAAGTTATCTCCAACACAAGTCAGAAATTTCTTGGAGAGGCCGTGTTTGGCAGAATTTGTCTCCCAACAGATATTGGGATAATTGGAATCCCCCATTACTACTACATCATGACTCCTCAAAACATAGGCAATTTGCTTTTCAAAAGTTACATTCTTGTCTTCTCCTTGATTGGGTGGTCAGTAATAGACTCCAGGCACCACATTCCTTTTATGACTTGCCCCATTAATTTTAATCCAGATACTCTCGGTGGAACTACGAAGCTCATTTTACCCGATAAGAGTGATGCATGAGGGGGTCAGAGTGGCAGCGGTGCCCTCCCGCTAGTGATGGCACTGCATTCATTGGGACTGTGATGGGGGTGGGTCACTGGTGTGGTCTGGGGAGTTCCAGTTTGGTGGCATCAGCACCCCATAGGTGCACATACAGCTGTGGGATGCCAACATGACCAAACTGGGACTCTCCCCACTCTTCTAATGCCCCACTCCATCTTCATTTTGGTGAGCAGCAGCACTTCTGGTATCTGGAGAATACAGGTGCCACTGTCCCTCCCCCTCCACAACCCTTGCACTGCTAACCTATGCATTTAAATTGAGATTTTCATGATGACGTTTTCTAAACAGCTGATTAATGCAGAAATAGGATGGGTGAACCTATCCTTGAGCCCATGAACCCTGCAGCAATTCAGCTTTTCCATCCCAGTGTAATGTGGGAAATGGCATTCCTGCCAAAGTGGGGGCGTGTTTGCCACCACCCCACCTTTCTAGAAGACTCAGGAACATTCCCAAAGGGTTCAAATTTGGACCACATGGGGCCTCTGGGCCAATCTGTGCAAGGGAGAAGCAGGGCATATAAGTCAGTTCCTCCCTTGAATCGTGCCTTTCTTTGCCTTGTGGCACCCCCCCTGGTCAGTATGGGCTTCGCTAGTCGCCAGTTGGGGCTGAGTAGGAATTTTTGGGGGGGATTCTGTTTTCAGAATCCCTTTCATTTTGCCTACTCCGTACTGCTGGGATTTGATTCAATTGGCTAAATGGGGGAGGATGTGGGTTGTTTCGCTTTGGCTGGCATGGAATTCGGGCAGGTGAGGAAGGTGGGGTACAAAATAGGTGACTGAGGCATTGTATTAAAGGGCACTCACTGGGGAACTGCCAGTCAAGCGTGGCTGGTGGGGATCTTGGGGGTGCCCTTGTGGGACCAACTTGCGCATCAGGGTGAACGCCTGTATGACGGAGCCGGGATGCGGAGGTTGGAAACACGTCATTGACTCTACTGGCAAGGAGGGATAATTTCACCCACATACTTTGCTAGGGAGTCATGGTCTGTAGAGACTGACATGCCCAGTGAACAGGAGGGATAAAACCCTCTCAGCTAGGTATCCTCACCTGCCCGAAGTAGGTTTACTTTGATTGGAAGAATTGGATTTAATCTATAATTGTTATATTTTAAATAAATATAACATTAATCCATAACTGTGTCATGAGACTTCTTTGGCGTGGGGGCAAAGGCTAGTGCATATGGATCAATTACATCCATCATCCCATCCATCCACATTATTAATAACTGCACTGCACACAGTTAACTTTTTTCTCCTATTTTACTTTTCTAATAATATTTGTTAGTAAAAACATCTGAGAAAACAAAAGCATGGAAGAAGTCGGGGGGTATTTTGTAACATTCTAATTAGGACAAAAAACATGTTTTTCTTCTTTAAAATTATACGAATCCTTCCAAGTTATAAAACAAGCATTGAGGGTTGAGGAGGAAGCAAATTAATTTTCTATTTATGTGTTAGTTATAGTCTCCCTCTTAAGAACAGTGAATCATTACTTTTCAAATATTATAAACAGATGGGCCATCACTATAGCAACTACAAAAAACATCAGGTCAAGCGATGGAAAAACATTTACTCTTTGCAACCTACACCTTGCTTTTCTCACCTACAAACGTCTAAACAAGCTGTTACCCATCTAAAGAATGTTAAAGAGGAAAGGATTTTTGTATGCTTAGAACTGCCAGGTAATTTAAAATACATTTCATACTTTAGCAAAATAGAGCTTAACATCTTTCTCTTTCCTTCAGCTGATACCTTATTAAGGAGAGGACTGATCCATGATTACCAGTGCTTACGGTCTTGTTTCTGAAGCCTAGCTTCGATCTTTACTGGGCTGGCAAGAATTTTTGCATGGTGAAAGAGCAGGTAGGCTCCTCTTCAGTAAGAAAATAACATTGAATGTGATATGGGTGCTTCAAATCATCATCATTAAGTTTATTTATAAGCCGCTTTTCCAAATTATGCTCAAAGCAGCTCACAATCAATTGCAGAAACGCTCCTCTCATTTATGAGAGAGGTAACCTTAGTAGTAGGGGGGCACAGCTGTTCTTTCATAAAGCAGGTTCCCACTGGGTGGTTTGTTAAACGCCAGATTAGACCCATGGGATGGGGAATTAATTTTGCTGGATACCTCATCCCAAATTATACATCATCCCTGCCCATAGTGCAGAGGCAGAGAACCTTTGGCCTGCTGAAGTACAACTCCCATCATCCTTGACCATAGGCCATGGTGGCTGGGGTTGATGGGAACTGAAGTCCAACAACATCCAAAGGGCCACAGATTCCTCACTTCAGTCATATTGTAATGGGCTGGGGAGAGACAACAGCTCATTGGTAGAGCACATGTTTTGTATGTAACGAATCCAATGTTCAATCCTGAGCATCTCTTCGCACAGCTGGGAAAGAATATTTACTGAAACTCTGGACAGCCACTACTAGTTGGTGTAGACAGTACTGAGATGGACTAATAACATATAAAACATCTTCCTATGGGATCCTGATGGGAAAAGGACCAGTGCAATCTTCCTAATTAGCTGTTTAGAATTTCAAGTTATCCAACAGCTATAGCACCTAAATGAGCCTAATCTATTACATCTGCTACCTTTTCCACACTGGATCTTAAGATGGATTTAATTATCAAAAAGCCTTTCAGTTGAATATGTTGTCTTAAGGACTTTCCATGTTCACGCAAGCTCTAAAATGCTAAGAAATTGTAGACATCATTAACAGATGTGTTATTTAGGCAATATTGATATGGCATTCAATATTCACCACTACCTTGGAGGTGAATGGCTGTCAGTGATAAAGTGGTGAACTTAACTCCCTAATATGTCTGTTCACTGGCATAGACACATGGAGTCAATGCAACTGGCTATCATACAACCAGTGGTGTAGTCATCCAGGGTCTCAGGGGTCTTAGACTTCTTACTTTTTGGTGGAGCAAGGTCCCAACAGGGTCCCTATGTCTCCAGCATCCCAGTCAGCATGAAAGGGGAGAGTGTTAGCTACAGAAAAGAGTCTTCTATCATGCTTCATTATTCTTTCCTGCTGATTGGAGCCAATCAGAGTGAAAGGAGGTGAATCAGCCACTGAGAAGATTCTTTTCAGTAGCTAATACTCTCCTCTTTTGTGCTTATTGGCTCCTAGGGACATCTCTTGTTGTGAGAGAAGGCATTAACAAAGATCTCATTCTCAGTCCAGCAACAAAAAAGGAGGGAGGGGTGGCTCACCTTAATCTCCGGACTGTTCGCTTTCATTTTATATGGAGTCTTTCCAACAACCCTGTGAGGTAGGGTTGGAAACCAAGGCAGCTCACAACAAAAAATAAATCCCTTTAAAATCCAATAACCATAAAACAAGTATAAAACAGTTTCAAAACAGCTTAAAGTGGCATGATCCTGAATTTTGGATTGGTTGAGTAAAATTCCTTATCACTGAACTGCAGTCCTGTGTATGCTTCCCTGTTTGAGTAAGCCTCATTGAATACAGTGGACTTGCTTCTGAGTAAATGCTTCCTCCCAGTAGAAGCCCAGGGCTATGATAGAAATTATCTATATGCAAGCAAAGTTTATGAAGTAATGCAGATCCTCTTAATACATTTAAAGCACATCCAACCTGCAAATAAAGCTCATGATTTCCCTCAAAGGATCCTGGGAAGTGTAGTTTCCCCTTACAGTTATAGTTCCCACCACCCTTAACAAACTACAGTTCCCAGGATTCTGTGGTGGGATTCATGTGCTTTATATGCATTATGTGTATCTGCCTTAGTATGCTGTGCATTCATTAGTGAAATGAAAAGAATAATTTTAAAAGATACTTATTTAAACAGGGCTATAGCTCAGGGGTAGGACTGCCTGTGAAGGTAGACCAAACCATGTGTGTTTTCTCTCTATCAGTTATTAGTCACTGGAATTGGGTTGGCTGTCAAATTGAGATTATAACAGCCCACAGGGTAAGCAGGAAAGAGTAGAGTATCTTAACTCTTACTCATTTCTCAAACCTCTCTCTGCAGTGGAGGGTCAAATATGTAAAGATGTTTTATATACAAAACTATAATTCTCAATCTTTGGAGATGACAGGTGTTGCCACCACTCACCATATGCTCAGAGGCACATGTTACCAAATTCTTCCAAGCTACACAGGAAGTGGATTGGACTGTGAAAGACCAACCCAAATTGTGTTTGCATTTTGACAAATTTGTAGGGCAGTACAATATCTCAGAGAGGAGGTCAGGTCTCCTGCTCCCCTGGTGCATTCACTATAGCTGCCCAATTTCCCTGCTCTTTAAAGTTTGATAAAAATATCTGTGGGCTATAGGTACCTTCTTAAACAGCACCAGTTTTTGCCTATTAGTAAATATAGATTATAACAAAGTCTTCGATTTTGTAGATCATGAAAAACTATGGAATGCTTTAAAAGAAATGGGGGTACCACAGCATCTGATTGTTCTGATACTCAACCTATACTATGGACAAGAGGCTACTGTAAGGATAGAATATGGAGAAACCATTGGTTCCCAATCGGAACAGGTGTGAGTCAAGGGTGTATTTTATCACCCTACTTGTTTAATCTATATGCAGAACATATCATACGGAAAGCGGGATTGGAACAAGGTAAAGGAGATGTGAAAATTGGAGGAAGAAACATAAATAATTTAGGATACACAGAAGATACCATACTCTTAGCAGAAACCAGTAATGATTTGAAACGAATGCTGATGAAAGTTAAAGAGGAAAACACAAAAGGTGGACTACAGCTGAATGTCAAGAAAACTAAAGTAATGACAACAGAAGATTTGTGTAACTTTAAAGTTGACAATGAGGACATCGAACTTGTCAATGATTATCAATACCTTGGCACAGTCATTAACCAAAATGGAGACAATAGTCAAGCAATCAGAAGAAGGCTAGGATTGGGGAGGGCAGCTATGAGAGAACTAGAAAAGGTCCTGAAATGCAAAGATGTATCACTGAACATTAAACTCAGGAACATTCAGACCATGGTATTCCCAATCTCTATGTATGGATGTGAAAGTTGGACAGTGAAAAAAGGTGGATAAGAGAAAAATCAACTCATTTGAAATGTGGTGTTGGAGGAGAGCTTTGGGCATACCATGGACTGCGAAAAAGACAAGTAATTGGGTGTTAGGACAAATTAAACCAGAACTATCACTAGAAGCTAAAATGAGGAAACTGAGGTTATCATAGTTTCGACACGTAATGAGAAGACAGGATTTACTAGAAAAGACAATAATGCTGGGAAAAACAGAAGAGAGTAGAAAAAGAGGAAGACCAAAGTAGAGATGGATTGATTCCATAAACGAAGCCACAGACCTGAATTTACAAGATCTGAACAGGGTGGTTCATGACAGATGCTATTGGAGGTCGTTGATTCATAGGGTCGCCATAAGTCACAATTGACTTGACATAAGAACAAATGTGTTTTAATGCTTTTGTTTGCCGCAGTGGGAGGAAGGGCGGGATATAAATCAAATAATAAATAAATAAATAAGTTTGGAGCAGCAATGTTTCTTAATATGAGGCCACAACTGTGGCCCTGTAATACCAATACAGACTTTCTAGCTTTAACACCATCATTTTTTCTCCCCTTCCCCCTGATTTGAAGATCTCTGTTACATGACTTTTCAATTGGCCTAATAAAGACATTGCCCTACTATACCATTCAAATTTGGAAGGAATATCTGTTCTTAAGGATCCTGTACTCCTTTTACTCTCTAGTTGTTGTCTCCCTGTTCAGTGTTCTGTAGAACTGAGCCCCAAACTGTTTAGTTTTTTTGTTTCACTATTGATGGAGATTACCTCCATTTTTCAATTTATTTTATTTATTTATTATTTGATTTATATCCCACCCTTCCTCCCAGCAGGAGCCCACATTTTCAGTGTGGTGTTCTCCTCCTCCTCCTCCTTGTCTGTGACACCAATCTCTGGTTCAGGGAGAGCAGTGTTGTTGTTTTTTAAAAAAAACTCCTTTTAAGCTTCCACTGAAGTGTGCGGTCCCTGAGCTACCTCACGTGGTGCAGTCTGGAACCATGGGAGCACTACTATGCAGTGTCTGTGCTAGGAATGGATCATTCTATCTAGTGATTTATCTATCATATGAACAATTGTCTGCCCCTTTTTCAGTGACCTTGTTATGTTGTTACTGAACTTTCCAAAAATGCAGCTGTCTCCACTCAGCTGGCCAACAATCCAAGTGATCTCTGTGTTTACATGGTGTTGCCAGAGAGCGGCAACAGAGACATCTATTGATGTTGGTTTCTCTCAGTTTCCCATTGTTCCAAATACATTTTAAAAAATGCTTCAACATAGTACTATTTCCTGGATCAGAAAAATAATTCAAACATTCTGGTCAAGCAGCTTGCACCAGGTTAGAAAACTCAAGTAACGGAACCCTTGCTATTAGCTGATTAGGAAAATGCTACTGTTTTAGTCTGAGGTTATTTTTGTCTCACTGCCCTACTTAAAGGTATAATTCGACAATGAATTTTATTTTCCACAGGGAGAGCGATAGTTGGGAAGACTGAAATTAGAACTGCTGCATGTTTAAATAAGCTCTTTCTTCCTCTCTAGCCTTCACAAATTATTATTCCAAAATAAATGCTTCCTGTCTTTCTGAGGATTCTCTCCCCCCCCCGATTAGCACCTGAGATTGTTAACCTGAGATAGACCCACAAAGTTTAGTCTCTTATTTGCTTACTGAAATGGCTGCAGTCAATGGCACTTCCTTTCCATTGCCAAGTAAGGGTATTAGGATTAACAAACGGAACTAATGACTGTTGGCTTGTGGTGATGAGGAGGTGAGCTTCTTCACTGATAGCACCAGTGTTATAGAATGAACTCCGTCTGTACTGGCATACTGATGGCTTTTGAAGATGTACTTGTGTACCCTTGATCTGTTGACCTGAATCTCCTGTTTTAATGAGATTGTTTTATTGTGCATTTCAGTCATGGATATTTATATTTTAATGTTTGTGTCATTGGTTTTTACACTTATAAACCACTTGGAAGCCTATTTTGGAAGCAAGTAATATGGAAATCAAATCATCATGACCACTACTCCCACTGTGCCTTGGGTATGTGTGTGTGGAATTCATTTCCACGTGAGTTAAATCCTATATGAATTGGTGGATATTCTGAATTTAGGGCCCATCCATACTTAACCTCAAAATCCATGTTTTCCATATTTGGTTGGTGGCCTTGAGATCTGTACATGTTGCCTGGGCTTGGATTTATTTTTTAAAATCCAAATTTTCACATCCATGTGCATGGGCATTAATTTCCCCACCATCTAATTCGCTTCAGTATTAGTCACACCCTTAAGTCCACCCCTTTATCAGAAGTACTTGAAGTAGGAATGAACTGTAAGGATGGAGGCATGGACAGAGGGTGGGACCTACCACTGTGATCCACCCATAACTCACAAAAAAGGGACAGATGTCCTCACTATAGAGGTCAGAGTGGTTAATAATCAGGACAGAAAAAAATAATCAGTTTATAGCAGGGTAGGGGAAGTGTGGGTTTAACTAGGAAAAAGTCTAAAACGGTGGGGAGCATCTTATTGGAGCCAGCCAATTAATGGACAAACAAAGGAGTTAGATCTCAGATTAAAAGGAAGAGTAGATGGGCCTTAAATTCTTCCTTCTGCCAGTTTAGCCAACAGCTAACCGTATGGGGAACCTTGAGCAATCTGTGACAACTAAGGACACAGGGACCAAAGTAATTTTAGCCTCTGCCTTTTCAATAAAGTAGGATGACAAGAGCCTTACAAATCTTTCTCCCTCCTCACCTCTTCTTCCTTCAGGCATTCAACATCACAAACTCATATTGTAAATGGGGGGGGAGTCCAGCTGTATCTTCTGACCTCCACCCCTTCCTATCCCCATATTGACAGGGAGACAAGAGCCTGCTGTATGCAGATAGGCTCCCTCTGTGTCTTAGAACTCTGATCACACAGGGTTCCGCATCAAGGGGAAAACTGATTGCATAGACTATGCATACTCATCAGACACTCTCCCCAAGGCATAGTTGGCAAGGGGCAGTGGCAATGTGATGGCCTGGGTAGAGCCAGTGATGGAAGCCCCACTCTTTCCCTTATGTGATTGTGAATAGGGGTGGATGAAACATTCGATTCAGTTTGCATTTAAAGGTGAACCTACCCAATTTGCCCTTTCTGAAACAATACATGAGCTGAAACACAGCCATCTTTCAAAACTTGCACTTCTCTGAATTTTGCAGAGAAGTTTGTATTCTCCAGCCAAGTAATGTGTACAAAAATACATATACTAGAGTAAAGTGTGAATAAAAATGCACGTTAATGAAAATAACAATATGAGGGGAAATTGCTTTCAAAAATATGTATATAAGGCAAAATTACATACAAACATGTCTATAATAGGCAAAATTTACATTAAAATGCTGATGAATTTTCTTGACAGCGTAAAAAAATTGCAAACTGATATGAAAATATGGAGGACTAAAGAGATAAAAATGAGAAATGGGGAGAAACAAACAGATTCCTCTTATCAAATAGTGAATCAGAGGAGGAGGAATGCCTGGATGAGGTTTCTCAGCTTTTATCTGTCTATCTCTGTCTCTCTCTCACACACACACACACTAAGTAGCACAGGCAAGCATGGTTCTCAGAAGTTGAGGATTTTTCTTTTCATATGTGCGAGCAACTTGATGCAGACTTTGATTTCAAAGCCCATTGTGTAAAGCACAGATACTCCTGCCTCCAATAGCACCCTGCCTAATAGTGGTAGATTCTCAAATGCACACATAACATGGACAGTTTAAAACATGTTTGTTCATGTGCTCAAGCCTATTAAAGCATCCATTTTAATTACCTCTGTGATAACCAGTATTAAAAAATATTTGGAACCAGGGCACATTTTTGGAATATCATGACTTTTTCAATAATAACAAAAAATCCTCATTCCTTTTAACTAAAATGTCACATTTTGATCTGAACTTCAAACCTGAAAGTTCAGATCAAACCTATTATTAATATGGCGAAGGTGTTAATTACAGGCTAAAATGAGTTGAAAGGAAGGAAAAGGAACTCCAGCTAATTAGATGACTAGCTGTTTCTCCCTTGCCCCTCTTGCTTTTCAGGGTAAGTAATAATGTTTTATCTCAGCACTCAGAAGTAGAGTTCAAAATTCTATATAAGCACAAAGCGAGTGGGCAAAGTGACAAGGTGATATACGATTAAAACACGATGGAATTCCCTGCTGGTGTAAGCAAGGGTGTTTAATTTGAAATGGCATCTGTTTGTGTAAAAGATAATGTGGATTAATATGATTTCTGTAATTTTTTTCTCAGTCCTCCTTTGCTCAACTTTTCAATTCATGCAAGAAATATTTTGATTATGGTGCAAATGAATTCTCAATGACAGTTGAATATGCAGACTCACCTGTGTTTTCCAAGTCATGTCATTTTATTTTATTTATTTATAAAAAATATTTATAGACTGCTCTGTCTACAAAATAACAGGGTGGTGTTCAACAAAATTTACAATAGAATTTACAATACAAACCCAACCCAAGATAAGAGGCTCTTCCCCCCCAGTACAACACCTGCATGGGTGGAGTGGTGCTGTCAAATCATCAGGTTGGCTGCAGATAAGGAGGGGATGGAGCTTTTGCATTATATAAGGAGAGTATTGTGGTGTGCTGGTTATTGCTTCAGGATGAATCAAGATGAACAATACAACAGGTTCTCTGCTGTCATCCACCTCCCGACTGACCAGTTCTTGGTCTACAACACCCCTGCAGAATTGGACCGGGTCTACGGGAACGCCTTCCTCGACTGGGACATCTCCTGCTGTAGCTACACTGACAAGCTCTACATGGCTGCCAGAAGTGAATTTGTACTCGCTTATCGTACTGGTACTCCTGTGGGGACTCACTACTTTGTTCAACTGGAGAAGGCTCAGGCTGCTACCACTTCCATGTTATCAGCAGTGGTGTCAGCATTTCCATCTATACCTTCTCTTGATATATCCGTGAGGCCAAATGCCAACTCATTCACTCTACGTTCACGCCAGGCTTGACAGAACTCCGATGATGGTCTGTACTGAGCGAATGAAGGGCTCCAAATCCAATGTGTTTCGTCTAAAGACGGTGGTGCCAGTCCAGTTTGTGCGGGCTTACCTGTATGCCAAGCGGGGTCCTGAGCTCAGCGGGGAGTGCAAGCTCCAGAATTCCTTGGACTGCATGCTGTGGGCGTGGTTGAACTACTCGTCCCTCTTCCCTTCAGCTCTCAACCAGCACCTCCGGCAGATCAAGTACAATGATATGATCCGGCCTGAGCACCTGGACGGCCCTGACCCCGAATCTCCCACCAAGGAGCAGCTGTCCAAGGTAGAGCGCAAGTTCAAGCAGCTGTGTGAGTACTTGATTAAACATTGTGTTAGTAGTGATATGACTGTTCAGAAAATGTTTCCTGGTACCAGGCCTTGGCCCACTCGACCTCCCAGTTGAAGCAGACCCTGGAGGTGTCTTCCCAGGTATTACTCAACCACTATACCCTGACAAAGCGCCTTATGCCTGAAAATGGGCCCGGGGAAGTCTTTGTCACCATGTAGAATAATAAAATCTATCAGCTGTTTAAAATCCAGAAGTATAACCCCCTGCTGGCCGCCCAGTATCTCTATGCCTGAGCTGACCATCAGACTGAGAAGCGTAATACTATCTGGATGTATGGCCCCCCTCTACCGGGAATACTAACCTATGCCAGACCATTGCCCACACCATTCAAAACTATGGGAATGTTAAATGGACCAATGACAATTTCCTCTTTAAAGACTGTGCTCATAAAAATATCATCTGGTGGGAAGAAGGGGTGATGAAGGCCAAGTTTGTGGAGGCAGCCAAGGCGATGCTTGGAGGGACCCCCTGTTGTGTGGATCAGAAGAACCATATGTCTGTGGAGGTTCAGCATACCCCAGTGCTCATCACGTCTAATACAGACATGGCCACTGTCTTTGATGGGAATACTATGACCTTTGACCACCTCTAGGCCCTGAAGGACCGCATGTTCAAGTTTGTTTCTGATGTGCACCTGCCTGCTGAGTGGGGATTGATTACTGTATAAGATGTGCGTGACTTCTTACGCTGGGGCAAGGACACTATGAGACAGCCAATAAAAATGGTCCATGTCATGGAGAGGGATGCCTCCCGGGGTCCTTATTTTTACTTGGAGCCTCCTAACGACTACAGTCCTGATGGATCTATATGGGGAGAAGACCCTGCAGAACGTGCTGCAGGAGCTGGAGATCAGGATAGCGGCTATCTGGGCTCACCATTGGGTGGAGTGGAAGAGTCAGGAGCAGTCGTATTTTGGGAAACTGACACAGCTTGTTACTCAGGAGGTCCCCGTATGCCAACCTGACAGTGAAGTCTTTCCTGGAGACCAAAGGGAGCCTGAGGTATCCGTTTACAAAGTGGATCATCAGTCAGATCCAGGAGAAGGCCAGAGTACCGTTAAGCAACCTCGACTCAGCCCCGACGAGCCCTAAACATTTCAGGAGTGGGTGCCCTCACCCGCCTTGTCCATCTATATCCCTGATGACTACGTACAATCAGATTGATGAACTTGCATGCGCTACAGATGGAGGCGAGGTGGGAGAAGGATTACTGGAAGAGAACCAAAACCCAGTACTATCCTAGACCCACCTTTGGCAAAAAGATGGATGACGACCACCCCCATCATAGTGGAGACTGTCCCCCGAACTGGATAAAAGCCTCCTCAGGTGGGTGCCTACCCTGACCTAAAGGAAAGCTTCGCGAACCCAACCAAGGAGTGTGCCACCCCGCTTGATGCTTACACCCAGATGATGACTTCAACTTTGACCCTCCCTCTAAGCGATACCAACAAGAAACTCCTCCAGAGACTCCTGTTAAGCAGAAACCAGAGTCCGAAGACATGGCACCAGTGGGTTGAGAGCAGCAAAGCCCTCCTCCTGCAGAACCAGGACCCCCAAATACAGTGGTTGCTGGAAATGGAGACCCCAACCCACTCAATTGGATTGCTTTTTAATCTGGGAAGTAAGAAATGGGATTCTGTCCAAGTTTGCTGAGAATGGATTGATCATTTGCATGCTTATTGAGTTCAGTGGGATTTACTCCTGTGCAATCATGCTTAGAATAGGTGAAAGTGACCATGGGGAGAGGCAGGAGG
The DNA here is from genome assembly GCF_030035675.1 of Rhineura floridana. Taxonomy (NCBI): domain Eukaryota; kingdom Metazoa; phylum Chordata; class Lepidosauria; order Squamata; family Rhineuridae; genus Rhineura; species Rhineura floridana. Next base: position 114,718,488 of record NC_084480.1, read on the forward strand.
AAAGGAGGAGGGGGGAGGGGGAAGGGAGGAGATTGGGTGGGTGGGCACTGGGCAATGGGAAGTTCTTTCCTTTCTAAAAGGACAACTTTGTGAACAGTATCATTCTTTTTCAAGGTTTCCCCCACATTTTTATTCTACAGTAGGCACATGTAGCCTCCCACCCAAATTTAAACCAAAGTTGTCCCTGGCCACATCCACACCAGAACCTTTATTTCATTTTACACAGTTATGGCTTCCCCAAAGAATCCTGGGAAGTGTAGTTAATGAAGGGTGCTGAGAGTTTCTAGGAGATGCCCTGTTACCCTCACAGAGCTACAATCAGAGTGGCTGACTATTGAACTACTCTGGCCACTGGAGCTCTGTCAGGGGAATAGAAGTCTCCTCTTAGCAACCTTCACAAACTACACTTCCCAGGATTCTTTGGGAGAGGCCATGACTGTCTCAAGTGAAATAAAGGTCGGGCTTGGGAGTGCCCCCCCCCGTGATTAGGCAAACCAAGCAGCTGTGAGTCTGGATTTTAGAACACTGATAGTTGGCTCTTACTAAGCATGCCCAGCCTTATCACCGAGTTCAATGTTAAAGTTCTTAAATTAATTAAAAATCAGCCAAGCATTTTTTTTTAACTTTTAAACTGCAGGAGATGAAGGTCAGAATATGGGGCAAGGTCAGTAATAGGATTGCAGGTACTCTGTGAACATAGCTGATTTTTATTGAATTTCAACAGATTATAAGAACTCTGACAGAAAGAATTCCAAAAGGGGTCTGGGTTTTTCCCCTCTCTTTTTATACTTTGAACTCTCTATTATCTCTTACTGTTTTGTGTATCACTATGAAAATTTAGAGGATTGTTATGCAAGTGTTTGAGTTCAGGACTATAAGTTTTGTAAGGTTTTGTTTTGAAATGAGCTTATGGGAAGCATCCGAATGGCATGGGGGAATTTAACATTGCAGAATGCGAAAAATCCATGCTGACTATAGTATACAGCCACTCTCGTGGCTGTATAATATACAGTATGAACAATGTGGGAATATAGTAATGTCTTCTCCTTATATTTCCCAAGATGTCTTGTTCATTGCTGCTGGATCAGATGATATAATTGGGGAGGGTTTTAACAAGCTATGTTCAGTCTGACATCCAAACGTATTTTTCTGGATTGCTGCAACCCAGTTGCAGTTCTGAAAAAAGGCTTCCTATAAATAGGTTTCTTCCCAGGCTGTTACACAAGTTTACTTGACAGAATATCCATCCACATAACTTGCCACAGTTCCCACTAGAATTTCTGAATAGTTGACAGGTTAACAGGTTAAGCAACTTCATCACAAATTCTTGCAGAGACAAGAATGTTTCATGAAATAATGTAATGTGGCAGTGGTCCTTTCACCTTTGACCAGTGGCCTCAAGTCTGATTCATCTTGGATCCATTCTTTCCTATTGAATACCCTACCTCCACACTTGTGAGTGCTTCCCCTCCTTGTGCCAGTATTGCCTTCACAGGATGGGTGGCAGAACAATTATTGCACACCACACATCATCTAAGGAAGCTACCCAGCCTATCAGAATTAAGTGTTCTACCAATAGGTGAGACTAGTTCTTAGCTTATATTCTGATTATCATTTGCATGGGGGAACTGAGGTAGCTTGTCAGCATGGTCCTTCACCGTGCAGAGATCCATGAGATGGCTCTGAAAATTCATCTACACTGATGGATGTGATAATAGGCAGGACTCTAGAAGTTAGTTTGCAGTGAAGCAAGCATTATTGCAATTCTAGAGTAAAATATAAACATTTCTGTAAAATGGAAGATCTACGTATCTTTTTGAAAAAACCATCACCTCTAGGCAGGGCCTGTTCTAAAGGGCGGCCAGGTGGGACACTGGCCCAATGGCCCCTGGAGCTACAGGGGGCCCTTCAGCCACCCGTCCGCTCCCCTTCCGCAATCCACGCCCCCACACCCCTATCTGTCTGCTGTCTTTTACTATTGCCCTTAATGAAGATGGTGGCCGTGGTTTCCCTAAGGTACTGAAGCCCCTGCCACCATCTTAGTTGATGGCAGAGATGTGCGCGTGTAGCACGCACGTGTGCCATCAACAAAGATGGTGTGCAGGCATCATCCCCTTAGGGAAACCGCGGCTGCCATCTTTGTTAAGGGCAATGGTAAAAGAAAGCAGACAGGTAGGTGTGGGGTGTGGGGGGGCACGCGTGCATGCATGCATGTGCACACACATATGAATATGCACACACACAAATGCCAGAGCCCAGGGCAAGCTGATGCCCAAGAGCCTTGGCATTCCTGGAGCTGGCCTTTTCTCTAGAGATGGAAAGATGTCAATTTAAGTTCTCTCAGTTTCTAATTTTTCCAATTTAAAATTTGGTTCTCCAGGTTTCTGCAAAATCTGTGTGAAAATTCACCAGACTTTAGTGCAAATTTCTCATAATAAACCTATTTTGCCTGCAATTTTGATCAATGAACACATTTTGCAAGCAATTTCTTCTAACATAATGCATTTTAATGTTATTTTTACTAATATATTCATTTTATACACCTTTCCCCCCAAAATATGCACATTAAAGCATTGCTCGGTTGAAGAACTGCATTTCAAAATTCAGATAAGTGCAAATTTTGGAGGATGCTTGTCTTTCAGTTCTCATATTGTTTCGGGAAGTGCAAATTTAATAACTAGTCTTTAAATGCAAACAGAATCGAATTTTTCCCCCACCCCTAAACCTTTGCGATAGCATAGAGAGTGACCATTCAGAGAAAAACATCTTCCCAAACACTTGTGCACTTTTGTTTAAACAGACAGCACTTGAAAAAGTGCTAATAAAATGTTATTGCTATTATGGAATATGGTACGATCATTATGTGATACTTAGATAGATATGCATTAATTTATCTATCATGCTGAGGGGGAGACAAAAGCATTCTACAATCACCTTACAATTCATAGGTGTATATCTGAACAAAGTTATTCTAGCAGGTAGCTCCTGCTCGTTTCTTTCACATTCCAATGCCCCCCCTGGAATGGAAGATCAAACTGGAAATCAATAAGACTGCACACAGCTGTCAGCTTCAGTTGAACATCAGGTTAACATCTGAAACTGAGCAAATAACTGTAAGCTGCAAAGAGTTATCCCAGGGTCAGTCATTTGAAGAAAGCCTTCCACAACAGTATCCCTAATCAAATTTAAATGAGATATATATTCACAATCGTAGTCAATCTCAGGCATTTTTTTTGCATTTGCAAACCAGTTGCAAACAGTTTGCATCTTCATAATGTTTCTGAAATGTCGATATGTTGACCTGAACTTTTCTATTAAATGTACATTTCGGTTTATATAGACTATAAATTCATCTGGCATCCCACCCAGGGTGAAATTTAGCACTTGTAAGTGGATATTGAACAGTATCTACCACAGGGAACAGGCAGAGCAGCTTGAATCAATTTCCTTATTTCCAGCATACTATATGATAGTCTGGAGTCTATATTTAATATATATTTGTGTGACAAATAAACCTGACAGTCCTTTTTTAAAAAGCACAGCTCTTGTTTTAACGGTTTCTCACTGTGGTTTCTAATTTTTTTCTCCCTTCAAAAATAGTTGGAACAGCGTGTTTCCTCCAACACTCCAGAGACGACTTGCTATAATCTCATTCCAGGGTAGGCCGGGAATGATTCCAAAAGGCCTGGAGGATTCTGGGATGAACTGATTCCTTTGTGCTCTCATTTGAGTAAAGGTAAAAAGGGCATAGCATTACGTCCCCCGCAACTGAAGCTGCTTAATAGGGCTGGTAGGAAAAGAAAAACAACCAGGAGCATTTAATGCCTGTGTTGAGTAAATCTTACACCAATGTTTCATTTTATTCATAAGATTTTCAGCAAATTTTGAAGCCCTAACTAGAGCTAGACTTTCTGGACTGGTAGTGGCTCCATTCAGCCTAAAAATGTCTAGTCCTCTTGTATTATGAGCTAGAAGGTGATAAAGAGGAGTCATCCTAACATGGGCAGCTCTTAGTCTGTCAGATCTGGACCGAGAGACGGTAGCCCTTTACAGGTGTTACAGCTGTGAAGTGTCAACAGGAGTGGAAAGAGACTGCAGAGCCACAACTTTAGCCACATCCCTATTGTCACACAGCTTATGTCAGCTTTCTTGCATTCTAGTTTAACCTCTTCTCCAGGCAAGCGTTTCTCCTCATGGAATTTCCCTGTGCCATTAAGGAGCCTAATCTTCCAGGCCCCTGATCTATTCTAGGTGGTGAAAATCTGTTGCTTTGAGGGGAAATGCTGGCTGATTGGCTTTATTACTGATTTTATTACTAAGCTTATTTATTTATTTAGACTGCACGTGTGTCTGTGTATATGTATGTGCTTGTACAATAGCCATTTCTGATTGCTTTGTGGCATGTTCTGTATTTTTATGCTATTTTATTATTGTTCTTGGCCACCTTGAGGTAGAGCAGGTATCTATGAACAAATGCATAGTGTGTATATATATGCATGGGGTGGGGGACTGAGAAGACTCCTACAGACATTTATCCTCATCTTAGACAAAAGTCCTCTTCAGGAATTACCATTCAGTTTTATGAAAACTAATGAAGGGAGGTCAGTGGGGATGGGGGTGATAGCTCTGTCCTTTTGCCATCGTTCCTATTGCCCTCAGCTCATGGAGAGCACCTGTCTGAAGCAGGGATCCTCCTGAATTTGTAGAGGCTTTCTGCACATTTTAGATCCCTGCTTTTCCAGTGATCTGAAATAGGGATGTGTACAAAAAAACACCTTTAACAGATTCAGGACTTGTCCAAGCTGAAGTGGAATCTCTCTGAAGTGCACCGAATCAAAGTGGGCACATCTGAAACAATTTGGACTGCATTGGACATACAGACATTTAAAAAATATCCCCAAGCTTGCCATATAAGAAAAACACCAAGATGGGAAGAGCAGGGATGGGGACCACCTTTGTAACTGACAGGGGAATCTCTAATCAGAGGGAATGATTTTACCAATGGCCTCTAATTTCATTGCTTTGGGGCAAGAATAATGAAGTAATGTATCACTTTGTTCTTATCTGTTCTCTGCTGTTTGTTAGCTCTGCTAGTGCTGCTTGATTTGGAAATGGTGGATGTTCAAGTCCTCCTGCTTTTGCCACGTGCCCACACATCTAGTTCTGTCCTTTCAGCTTTGCACTTAGTTTATGTACCTTTTGACTGCTTGATTTATAAAAACATTTGCATACTGCAACTTCATAAAAAAATCAAAGTGGTTTACAACAATTAAAATACAATAAAACCTACCAAAAATTAAAACAGTTCACAGCTGACTATGATGCAGAACAATTGAGCAGAACATGAGCTTGAAGCAGGTTTTCTTTCCATTCATCTTAACTCTGAGATCTAATATTATGCTTCTGAAATTGTTACTTTTCTACTGGCTCCTCTACAATATGCCGTCTTAAAACAAAAATAAAACCCCCATGAAGTGAAGTAAATCTTTTTTAATTCTCCACCATCTGCTCCATTTTTCTTTAAAAAATAAAAATAAAAATAGAGGCACCTAGCATTTATCTTTGCATTTATCCTTTTGAAGTTTGGCAGGTATCTTACCTATGGTTACCCTTCTCATATATTTATTTATTTATTTATTAAATTTCTATACTGCCCGACTAGCATAGCTCTCTGGGCGGTGAACAAGAAAGCAAACAGGTATATACAATAAAATCCAATAATATACAATGAAAAATACAAAAAATAAAAAATCTAAAAACAATTACAGCAGGTTTTAAAACTAAATTAAATTAAATTAAAAGCCTTGGAAAAGAGGAAGGTTTTAACTTGGCGCCGAAAGGATAACAATGTCGGCGCCAAGCACACCTCATCGGGGAGACTGTTCCACAATTCGGGGGCCACCACTGAGAAGGCCCTAGTTCTTGTTACCACCCTCCGAGTTTCTCTATGAGTCAGAGCTCGGAGGAGGGCCTTCGATGAAGAACGCAGTGTCCAGGCAGGTTCGTATTGGGAGAGGCGTTCCAACAGGTATTGTGGTCCCGCACCATATAAGGCTTTATAGGTCAAAACCAGCACTTTGAATCTGGCCTGGAAGCAAATTGGAAGCCAGTGCAGGCGAGCCAGAACGGGTGTTATGTGTTCGGACCGTTTGGTCCTCGTTATCAATCTGGCTGCCGCGTTTTGCACCAGCTGTAGCTTCCGGACTGTCTTCAGAGGCAGCCCTACGTAGAGCGCATTACAGTAATCCAATCAAGAGGTTACCAGAGCATGTACAACTGATGTGAGGTCCTCCCCGCTCAGATAGGGATGTAGCTGGGCTACCAACCGAAGATGGTAGAATGCATTCCGTGCCACCGAGGCTACTTGAGCCTCCAGTGACAGGGAAGGATCTAAAAAAACTCCCAGACTACGAACCTGGTCCTTTAGGGGGAGTGTAACCCCATCCAGGACAGGGTATATATCCACCACCTGATCAGACCCGCACCAACAGCATCTCAGTCTTGTCTGGATTGAGCCTCAGTTTGTTAGCTCTCATCCAGTCCATTATCGCGGCCAGGCAACGGTTCAACACATTGACAGCCTCACCAGAAGAAGATGAAAAGGAGAAGTAGAGTTGCGTGTCATCAGCATACTGATGACAATGCACTCCAAAACTCCTGATGACCGCACCCAACGGCTTCATGTAGATGTTGAAAAGCATGGGAGACAAAACCGAGCCCTGCGGGACTCCACATTGGAGAGCCCACGGTGTCAAGCAATGTTCCCCAAGCACTACCTTCTGGAGATGACCCGCCAAGTAGGAGCGGAACCACTGCCAAGCAGTACCACCCACTCCCAACTCCGCAAGCCTCTCCAGAAGGATACCATGGTCGATGGTATCAAAAGCCGCTGAGAGATCAAGGAGAATTGACAGAGTTACACTCCCTCTGTCCCTCTCCCGACATAGGTCATCATACAGGGCGACCAAGGCTGTCTCGGTGCCGAAACCAGGCCTGAAACCCAATTGAAATGGATCTAGATAATCGGTTTCATCCAACAGCGCCTGGAGCTGGCCAGCAACCACTCGTTCCAAGATCTTGCCCAGGAATGGAACATGTGCTACTGGTCTGTAGTTGTTGAAATTATCTGGGTCCAAGGAAGGATTTTTCAGAAGTGGTCTCACTGCCGCCTCTTTCAGATGGCCAGGGACCACTCCCTCTCGTAAAGAGGCATTTATCACTTCCCTGGCCCAACTAGCTGTTCCATCCCTGCTAGTTTTTATTAGCCAAGAGGGGCAAGGATCTAGTACCGAAGTGGTAGCACGTACCTGTCCAAGCACCTTGTCCATGTCCTCGAGCTGAACCAACTGAAACTCATCCAATAAAACATGACAAGACTGTGCTCCGGACGCCTCATTAGGATCAACTGCTATAAAGTGGGAGTCTAAGTCCCGGCGGATGCATGAGATCTTATTCTGGAAGTGTCCAGCAAATACATCACAGCGGGCCACCGATGGCTCTATCGTGTCCTGAGGGCCAGGATGAAGCAGCCCTCAGACAGTTCTAGAAAGCTCCGCTGGGCGGCAAAGAGATGACTTAATAGTGGCAGCAAAATGTTTTTTTGCCGCCCTCACCGCTCTTACATACAGTTTGGTGGAGACACTTACCAGCTCATAGTTGCATCCATCGGGAGTTCGCCTCCACTTCCGCTTGAGCCTCCTCCTATCTTGTTTCATCGCTCTCAGCTCCGGAGTATACCATGGAGCTGTATGAGCTCTACACAAACCAATAGAGGAGATTAATTGGATCCTTTTCTAAAACTACCCTAAAACTGTAAACCCTGCCCTTGCAGGAAAAAATAATGCAGGTATCCTCCTGAAATTTGGCAGGACATCCTCTAAGAAGGGGATAACATGCCTGCAAATTTCATCCAATTCTGTGACCAAGGGAAAAATACCATGGTTTTTGTTTTTAAATTTCCCCATAATAATGAACGGGAAACACAAAGCTTCATCTTTCTCAACTGGAAAGTTGATTCAGACCATGGGTTATCTTTCATTCGTTCATTCAATTTATATCCCACCCTTACTTCCAAAGGAGCCCAGGGGAGCAGGGAGTTGAATCAGATATTCTCCAGAGTATTTCAGGCCAAATCAGGCTGTTTTCCAAAGTTATGTTATGCTATGTTACGGTTTATTTCTAGACCGCATTTTGGCCAAAAAGGCCCCCAAGGCGGCTTGCACACAAATAGAAAAACACAAATACAAAATACAAATAAAAACAATACAATTTACAAAAAATCAAGCTAACAAGATCCTAGCATTTCTAAAAAGCAACAACAGCTAACCAAAACAGTCATCTTCCTGGTAAAGGACAGTCCCCATAAAAATGTCACTAAGAGCAAGGGTGAGGGGGCAAAGCAGGTAGAAAAGCTTGCCCCTTGATGGTCCCAGCACAGTCTCACCCCTCCAGCAGGGCTGAGATGGAAAGTGCTAGATGGAGGTCCAAATCAAATTTTATGACTGGTGTGCATACCTATTCTGAAATGTGTGGAGACCATCCACAAGTTGGAGGGTAATGGGGGTGACAACAAGGGGGCACTGCTCATATGGTCATCCCCACTGCTCCCTTCAAATGTTTTCTTAACACTTAATGGTAATGGCAGAACAGGGCTAGAGAGAAAGAGAAATATATTTTATAGAATTGTCATTTAAGAGATTAACAATAGCATAAGCAGAATCACTCTAAACCCTATTCTTTTCCAGTGTATGTACATTAGACCCCCCCCCCAAATCTGCGGGATAAGCCACTTTTTTAAAAGTCAGTATTAGTTTTAATATTACAAGCAGCAGGAGGGGACATTCAAGCATATAATTTATTTATTTATTTAGTCCTTTTTTATGGGGAAGTGAAATCTGTTTGCCAGAGGTTTGATCTTTGGTAAATACACATACACACTTTAACAATAAAACTCTGCCAATATGTTGACCACTTTAGTTTAAATAAATTATGCTTTCAATTTATTATTCATATTTAAATAATGTGGGCACTCTTTACTTAAAGTTGGCAATGCATAAGCATTTACTGCTCTGCTGAAGAACAGCTGCTCTGTGGAGCATCAGAGACAATTAAAGAGTGATGAATGCAAGCTTTTCAAATTGTCTCCCCCTTTTTTAGAGAGAGACAATAAGGGAGACAATTAATTAATTAATTGCTTTCTTTAAATTTAAAAGGTTAAAAGTAACTTGCTGTTCAACTTTATGCTAGGTATCAAAATGAACCACATATGAATTGGGGCAAACATCATTTACACATGCTGCAAGTCTACAAATTTTAGCATGTGTTTTAAATTGTTTTTAAAAGATGTGTTTTAAATTTGTATATTTGTTTTAATGTTTCTGGTTGCTGTAAACTGCCCAGAGAGCTTCAGCTATGGGGCGGTATATAAATACAATAAATAAATAAATGAAACCACTAGGACACTTTGAAACTGGCACTCTGTAGTTGCACTGTGTAATAATGATGCTCCATGATGGTTGAGGTCAATTTGCCACTATTCCTCTGAGCAGTAGAGACTGAAAGGTTGATTTGATGCAGCAAGTTGAAATGCATCAGCAGTGAGAAGAGAGATATGGGCAGCCTTAAAAGATTGCCTTCGCCTTCCTCAGAGCATTTATCTTAGGGGCAGTCCTCTCACCCACTATCCTGGCTAAATGCAACAGGGGATTATCCAGTTACTGATCATGTGGCCAAGTAGAATGTTTTCCAGTTCCTTCAAACTTGGAAATTAAGAGCATCAATTGTTCCTACTTTATGCTATAACATTATGGAGGCCTAAGGGTTAATTTAGGCAATCTGCAGACGCAATAACAAATTGGGACATTTGGGAGGTGCTGTGCAAGTAGGGAGACAGTTAATTATAAGCACAGCTGGTGAGTGCCCTTATGTTGAAGGGTTACTTATTCAACTGACCTCCCACAGACAACCAGTGAGATGGGCTTCAGAAGGGGAGCTACCTTTGGGCCCTGTCAATCTTATCACATCTGGGGCTGTCCAGCCATGACAGCATAGCATGGTCAGGTAGCCCCTCAGAGCACCTTTAAAGTGATCAGGTAAGGACAAGCTCAAATCAGTTAGCATGTGGTTTGGCACTTGAAGCCAAGGTGAAATTGCTAATGCCAGGTACATAGGGAGAAAGTATTCTTCCATCTCTCACTGAGTTGCAGGGATCTACAGTGAAGGATGCTAGTATGTTATGCCTGTTGCAGATTTTGTTCATAACTCAAGTCTTCGTTTCTAGCATGGAACAGGAATGGAAGCTGAAATCTTAGTTGCACATTTTGTTTCAAATTCTGATAGTTCCTAGACTAGCAATTTTAAAATCCATCTCTTTATGAACTTAACAATATACTTGCCTTATTGCCACTCACTATAAAACAGGTTCCTCCTCTGCACTTTGTGGAAGATTAAAGGTGCAGCTTACATCACATGGATGTCATTTTGAAAGGATCTCTCATTCTTTGGTATTTTTAAGTCACATATATATACACACCACCTTTTCTTAAAATTGCACAAAGTGCTTCACAATATCAAAAATGACAATAAAATCTATTGTGTAAACAAAGCAGCAAATAAAAAAATAACATCCATAAGCAATAGAAAATAGCAATCCACATGAACAAGCATCAAACATCTAAATCCTGTCAAAAGACAAATATTTCACCAATATTCCCACATCTATGGATTATGGATAGGTATAAAATTTGATTAAAGGAACTGTAGGTAGGACTACCCTGCAGTTCACAAGTTCACTATCTTTGCTGGTTTGCTGCAAGCTTCTGCAGCTTTTATTTTATTTATTTATTTATTATATTTGTTAGTCGCTTTTTTCCAAAATGAAACTCAAAGCGACTTACAAAAAGCTTTTCCTGATACCGGAAAAAACAAAAGGGAATTTAACAATATTGTTACCTATGACATCTTTGGTTTGAACTGCTGAAATGTGTATTTCCTTTAACTCCTGTGTAATTGAGGTGATGATGGTAGTCATTAACAGTCACTGTTTGATTCTTAACCTATCTTTTTTTTTAATCTCTGTGATTTTAGCCAAACACACAATTCTTTACTAGTCTGTTTCCTCAGGCAGGCAAAGAGCACCTCACCACCAGCACACTGAAAAACAGACCAAGGTGCGTCAGGTGACAAAAAAGTTGGTCAACTTCAAACAGGCTAATTGGTATGGTCAAGAGGTCAGCAGGCAACAGACCTCAAAGCTCAAAGATCAATTGGATTCAGTTTTTAACTTTTAAAATTACATCATGTAGGTGAGTGGGGGGAATTCACCTGCACAATTTAATTGTGTGTGTGGGAACTTTCATCTCTTCTCCTCAGACAAACAATAACCCCGAGGCATGATGCTTACTTGATGGGCAATTACCTTGCTCATTTACTTTTGAATAAAAAAAGTTGCAGGCCATTGTTAGAAAAAAAGTAAACAATAATGTTATATTTTGGCCATGGAAAATGGGGAAAGCAGTAGATAATGAAGTGCTAATTAACCAGCACTAAGTAATGCTGAGTAACTAGCTGCCAGTTCATCAAAATCATAACCAAATTGCCACGAAACTGCATACTACATCCATAGTAGTGATATAAATTCAAGAGCTACCAGAGGAAAAGAGGTCATTAGTTTTAGCATCACCACTGAAAAGGTTGGATTGTGGGGTACAAACAAAAGATCCTCAACAAGGTCAATATTAGCTCAATAACTGGGGAAGCTGATATGGGGAAATCAGCTCGCCTGAGGCAGGGAGGGGGAATGTTTGGCCTTCCCAATGTTATTGAATGGCACCTACCAACATCTCGGACCACTGGCCATAGTGATTGAGGCTGATGGGAGTCTGAGTATTACAAAGTACGCCATTTCTGCTGTAAGGTATGTCATCTCAATTTATGTGGGGCATGTAGGTGATGACAACCTCCTTGAACTGAGAGTAGTTCCCAGCATCTAACCATGAGACATAACTTCAAGTCTATGGCATCCCTCACAGTTATTTTTATATCAAACTAAATTATTTCTTCTCCAGGTAAAATAAAAGGTGACTCTTTGTCCAGGAGTGTTCTTTACATATATTGCTATTTCTTCTTAAAAGTATACACACACACATACACACACTCCAGATGGTAATAAAACACTGAACAATCTTTTTTCAGTGTTTTACAGACAGACACTGTTCACATACACTCTGGCTCAATCTCATTACCTCCAGTAAATAGTGTGCATGCTGGTTGCTGAGTATTTTGCTTTGAATCATGAATTCCATCACAGGGTCTCACTCTGAAAGATACATATCATAAGTCATCTCTTGCATAACAGATTGAAAGGCTTCTCTGGCAGCCTCATTCCCTCACTCAGCAAGTTCAGTTTAACCAATTCTCCATTCACCACTTTGCTGCAATTTTCAAGGGTTCCTGTGTAGTACTTGGGAAATAAACAACAATGTCTCATAAGCCTTTTCACTTATTGAAACACTTCATAACTTACCAGCAATCACAAAACCATTACTCAACATGACTTGCAATCTTGTTGAATAGTGCTCCTGGTCAGGCAAACCTTTCTTTCTGGACAGAGTGACATATTTAGGTTAGCCTTCTTCAGGCGCTTCTCTCCATGCTGTAGAGATCAGATGGAGAAAGCAGAACCTTGCCCTAGTCATCACACCCTGTGATATCCATGCACTTGTGCTGTCCAGGTTTGATGGAGGGAAGGCTGCTGAATGTACACATGCTGTCCTCATGAGCTCGAACTATTGTTGGGGGAGAATTATGTTCAATCTGCATTATACAACGAATTGACCTAGTTAACAGTTCCTTAATGTAAACTTGCATGTGGTTCAGAACACAGTTAACAACTGAAGTGCACCCTTCTTCAAATTTTGATATGTCCTATGCCATGACAGTCTTGACATAACAGGTGTCTGCATGCTATGTCGGACATAGTAGATCCTTCGATCCAAGGCATACACCTGCCATTGATGCCTTAGCTCCCATCTGGGCATGCACAAAGCCTCTCTCACCACACTTTGTGGAGGACACAAAGTGCCCCTTCCTTAGGGTGGGTGGGTACGGCTTCCGTTCCATGATCCATGGCAGTGTCTGCTCCCAATCTTGCTGCAGATCACAGAGAGGAAGCTCCCAGGTACCCCCCTACAACTGTGCAGGGGCACGATGCATGCCTGCACACCTCACTACCTCTCCTGTTGGGGTGAATGCTGGCCATGCTGCATGCATGCCTGCCATCAACCAAGATGGCAGCAGAGGCATTAGCCCATTAGGGAAGCCTTGGCTGCCATCTTAGTTGATGGCAGGCATGCACACAGAGCAACCAGCATTTACTGCAGCAGGAGAGGTAGGTGCAGGCAGGTGCTGTGAGACCAGGGCAGGCTGGTGCTCAAGAGTCCAGTCATGCCTGGCACCAGCCCTGGATGGACGGTGAGTGTACTTCTTTAACATGCTCAGTCTTTAACATGTCCATTTTGGAAATTCACCAATGAAGGAAGCTGAACAGTTTGCAACAGCAACCAAGAGTGAACTCATTGTGCATGACCTGAAAACTTTCATTATGTTTTGAGATTTGTGTAGTTCATTTTAAAAAATCATTCTTTCCACACGGATGTTATCAAATCTAGGAAGCAATCTTTCTGTTTTGCAAGTTGATAGCAATGTAAGATCATTCTTTCCCCCAACATTTATTAAATTATCTTCATTCAGTTTGTAAACCATGAGTTCTCATCATAAGATAAGAAAACTTCTTCTCATAGCAATTATGAGAACAAATATCCACTTCATTCATTCATTAAGCAATCCCACATATACTTTTCTGGAATTAAGTCCCATTAAACTCAGTGAAGCTTCAGTCACTGGCAAATCCTGATTATGGAGTGTTTTGGGGAGCTTCAGTTCATGCAAGGAACTTTCCATGCATAGGAATTGTCCTGTTATGGTGCTGACTTAAGGAACACTCTGTAAAAAGTGTGCACAGAGCATTAATAAATCCCTATAATAAAAAATAGAGGTATGCTGTCTCCCCCTTCACTGCTGTGTATGAAGCTTGGCATGCACATCTATCACTGTGATTAACTGGATTTTCATCACTAGGTCCTAGCTAAAGAAAGTTAAGTATGCCTAAATCACTGAGTTAAATATTAATGGCCATTGTTCTTGCGCATGCTCAAGTAGGAGCAAATCACATTAAAGTTATTGGGAATTATCTCCAGGTATACATGCATAGGGTTATGCTTTAAGTTCCATTGATTTCAATCAGTCTTAGGGTTTTTCTGGATGGTGTTAATAGCATCTAAACCTTATGTTATTCCCATGCTTGTCTGTGTGATGTTCATGTATTAGTGTATATATGGTAAGTGCTGTTTGTATAGGAGATACATGGTAAGTGGAATGAAAGAGGAGGGGGGAGTGAATGTTCAGTAGAATGCTGGATGATTGGCTGAGTGTTTAGAATGGCTGAGGGTATAAATGGAAGGATGACAGTTAAATCTGGGTGGACGATGAACGTGAGTGGGTTGTTTTGGTGGGTTTTTGAGAGGAGATTGGGTGGAGAGTTGGTGGATGTGAGGAGAGTGTGGAGTTCGGATTAATACTAAGACCAGTACCTCAGGGATAGATGAAACCATATGCTTAAGTGCCTTTATAAAGTAATCTTGTTATCTCTGTTATTTAATAAATATATTTGGTTTACCAAAGGCCTGATCCTTGGCTGGGGTTTCACAGACCAGAAGGGAGGGTAAGGTAAATACCAAGGCTGAAGGGAAACAGTACAAATGGTGGCAGCGGTGAAGGGGATAATATAGTATTCAGAGCAAACCAGAATTATCTGCATTGATACAAAGGGAGTGGGACAGCTTAAGCACTCAGTCACAGAGGTAACCTGATAGAGAGACTCAGGCAGAGTCTCTGGGAATACTGGTTATAGGACGTGACTGGTGGTGCTGCCTAGCAGGGGGATCTGTTGAGATCTGTGCTAGAGAGGGGAGAGAAACCATAAAAAAGGACAGTCCGGACTGGTGGAGTCCCTGGTGGTGCCTAGTGACAGGCAGTAACCACGAGCAGGTAGGAACCTGACAGGGAGAGCCAGGGAAGGGCGTCACAGTCTGCCCTTTCTTAAAAATAAAATAAAAATAAAGTCTGTATCTCTTAATATGTCGGCATTCTCTATAATACTTTAACTCATGGCACCTTGTATAAATCTGAAGAAAATGCAGCTACAGAATAATCTGATTTCAATATGTAAGTTGAACCCAGTGAGAAGATAATGGCTGTCTCTATTCTTTCAAGAATTCAGTCACATTTGTTCTCACTTTGAATGAAACTTAGGCAACAGGCCTTTTTATATTTTCATTTTTCCCCCTTCCTTTTTTTGTTAAAGTTGAAAGATTGTTAGATTCAGCACACAACACAGATATTTGGCTTCTCTTCCTATGTTTGCACAGCTGCACATCATCCATTTAGTCATCCCATTGTTCTTACTTGTTTTATTTCTGCAACATTTTCATAAATCAATGTATCAGAGTCACTTTCAGAAGACTTTATGTGTTCTACCATCAAGCTCAAGGACCAGCAAAAGTCATACTTGCAGGGTACTGAAGTAAGCAAACATTTCCTATCTAGTGACAGGGCTATAGCTACTGCAATGGATTTTAAACTTCTTTGGGAATATATAAAATGACATCCACACAGCCAAGGTATACCTGTGGTATTAAGCACTGTGAAGCTAAAAAAACCTGTCAATGTGTTTGTGACTGGCTTACTGTTGGGAATCACCTCTACCAATGTGGAACAATTGAGAAGGAAGAAAGCATGTCCTCACTAGCATCCACAGGTATGCAGCAGTGGAGATGGCTCAGTCAGTGGCACCGCACAAGCACCATGCAAGTGATGGGTCATTGGCTAACAGCCTCCATGATATCAGCATCCTGCACCCACACCAGAAATCCTTAGCCAATCAGAAGTCATGGACTTAGATAGTGGTGGCTGAGCTGTCCCATGACTCCGCTGCTAGCTCCTGATGGTTGCCAGCATGACATATTTTCCCCTTCTCACATTAGAAACATAGGAAGCTGACTTATACTGAGGCAGTAGAACAGTAGTGGCAAACCTATGACCCTCCAGATGTTGCTGAACTCAAACTCCCATCAGCCCTAGCAAGCATGGCCAAAGACCAGGGCTGATGGGAGTTGTAGATCAGCAGTATCCAGAGCAGACTTTCCCAACCAGTGTGCCTCCAGATGTTGTTGGACCACAACTCCCATCAGCCTCAGGCAGCATTGCCAATGGCTGAGGCTGATGGGAGTTGTGGTCCAACAACATCTGGAGGCACACCAGTTGGGAAAGGCTGATCTAGAGGGTGAAAGGTTCTCCACGCCTGCCGTACAAGGTCCATGTAGTTCAGTACTGTCTACACTACTTGGCTGAGATTATCCAGGATTTCAAACAGGGAATATTCCCAGCCCTACCTGGAGATGCTGGGAATTGCATGCAGAAGTTCCCAAGTTCAAAGCAGATACTCTACCAGTGAGCTCTGATGCTTCCCCATTGAGCTACAGCCTTTCCCATAACATCCTTGGTCAATTTCCACCATTTTTCCATATACATTAACCATGGTGCTTTATAAAAGAAAAAAAATTCCAGGGGAAATATGCAAATAATCAAACCAAAGTTTATCTGGCCACTCTTGGGACTTAGGCTACTTTTCAGTGAAGGTGTCTTTCTTTCATGCCCTGTAATGATATGGATCGATGAATTGATCATTGGAGCACTCCATTATATGCTTAATATGCCACTTAACATGCTCAGAGATGTTCTTTTATTAACACAAACAAGTAGTAGGGAGAGGTGTTTGCCAAATGCATAGTTCAATTCTCTTGTTGCAAAGATGCACACCTGTGTCTGTTTTCTGGCTGCTCCTCACAATATGAGTGGAGTATAATTCAAACAACTAGAACACCAGGAATACCCTATAGGATGCTCATTAAAAAAACCTAGAATGAATAACTTTTAAATTAATGATTCCCTTGGTATGTCATACAGTAAAATTGCTAAATGGTTCTTCAGAAGCTTAAAACACCTCTAGATCTGTAACTGCAGCATAAGGAAGAAAGAAAATCTAAACAATAAGACAAAGGCTATGAAGAAAGGCTCTTTTTTATTTCCTTGGCCAAATTTCAAATGAGTTTTCAAGGGCAGACTATGCTTCTAATGTGATGGAAAAAATATGCTTTCAAGTCTGTACTGCAAAATTAATCATTTCAGTATTCTGTATTTTGTTACGTTTTAGTGGTTTATTTCTGTGTGTGTGGTGTGTGTGTATATATAAGCATGCTTATGTTTATCTTTTTATGTATTTATCTATCCACCATCTCTCTCTACGTCCCTCCCCCATTTTCACTACAGTTTTAACATAGAATATGTATGTATACTGTATATGTATAGCTGAGCTATAATCGCTTCACCTCCCTGCCAGTGTTACTGAGTTAGAATGGCGTTTAGCAAAAGTAAAACAAAAAAGAGGTTTTATCCAGTATTATGTACAAAGATATATCTGATCATTAGCTTTCCCTTCTTCCCTCCTGTCAAGCAAAGTGTTCATGAATGATAGATATTCTTAGAGTCAGCATTCTGTTTCCAAGTATTTGGCGAAGAATCCGATACTACTCCGGTTATAGGTTAGTGTGACATCACCTTTTGGATCCTCCAACGCAATGACATACTATAGCACAAAGAAAGAACATGATTTTTTCCAAAATAATGGAAGCTAGATCGATTAAAAACATATATTAGTTTCATTTTATTTCAAAGGTTTGTAGAACACATGATGAATCTTCCCAGATGGTCTCTAGCTCAAGACATCAATAGCTACAGAACCTAAGAATGGAACTGCCATTCTTACAGACTGTAAACCTCTGAGCACGAAATGTTGTGAACGAACAACAGGGGAAGGATGTCACCGTCAGGGTGCAAAGGCTGAAGTAGTTAAGGGGAATTACTGAAAATCAGGAGACATCTTGCATGAGCAGATACACTTTCTTCTGCTGCAAAACCACAGTTAGATGCAACCTAAGAATTTTTTTAAAATGGATATGTAGTATATAGTATCAACATAGCATCTGAAATAGAGATATTTGAAATATTATTTATGTCCAAAAACCTTAGATGAAAAACCTTTTGAGAAGTTAGAGTCAAATTCCAAAAGCCTTACAATATCCATGTGCGCGCACACACACTCACTCACTCACTAATACAGTTTTTCATTTTAAAGGTATTCCTGTGTCATTGTACCTGGCAACTGAGGACATTAGCTAGTCAAATGAATTTCTGAGCCTGTCAGTGTCGAAAGTACATCATATACGTTCAGTTTATACAAGAGTAAATGGTAAAATATTCATGAAGTCGAGCATGCTACTTACACAAAAGATCTTCCTTTTGGAAGCTTGCTCAGAATAGTTTTCAGATATTTTAAAGGATATCAGGAAGGAGAAGCACTGTTTTCCTGTTTATTGATCACATGACAAGAAACAATGGCCATAGCATTCCAGAAGGAAGTTTGGGGGCTCACAGCACAATCTTATACAGGACTATTCAGAAGCAAGTATCACTGAACTCAATGGGGCTTACTCCCACATAAGCAAGTATAGGACTGCAGCTAGGGATGAAACAATCTGTCAATTCCGGTTCTTCCAGTTTCTCATTTTCTCAATCTTAAATTCAGTTCTCCATGTTTCTGCAGCAATTTGCATTTTTTTAAAAAAAAAATCCTCATAAAATTTCATCAGCATTTTCGTGCAAATTTATCCTAATACACAGATTTTTGTTTGCAGTTTTGACTAATACACACATTTTTTGCAAGCAATTTTCCCTAATATGTATTTTTGTATGTTATTTTCACTCATATATTCATTTTTGAAAACTGGTTGGAGAACTGCATCACAAAATTCAGATAAGTGTAAATTTTGAAGGATGGCTGTGTTTCAGTTCTCATTATTTCAGAAAGTGCAAATCTGATAAATTCAGCTTTAAATGCAAACTGAATCTAATTTCTCCCCCATCCTGAATGGCAGCCTTATCATTTTTCAGCACTGAATAAGATGGCCAAAGAAAATATAGCACTCTCTTATGTAAAATGAATGAAAGCTGAGCCTTGGGTGTATGTGTGTGTGTGGAGGATACATTTTGTGAAAACATTTAAACCCCGACAAAAAGTGTGCTTTGGCTTAGCTCTCCCACCTGAATCTGCGTATAATGGAGGCATTAACTCAAAAATCCTGTAAGGTAGACTACTATGAATTACTGAGGTGATATATGCGAAATGATTTATGTATAACAAAATTTATATGCCGCTTGATTGTAATAAAACCTCTAAGTAGTTTAGAAAAGTATTGCAATTACCAATTAAAAACAGTGAAAAACATTAATTAATGTTAATTGTCTTTTAAAATTAACAGTAAGCTAATGTCACCATCTACATGTCTAGATAGGCATGCCTAAACAAAAACATTTTAAACAGGCACTGAAAAGTGTACAGTGAAGGTGCCTGCCTGATGTTAAGTGTACAAAAGACCGATTTCTTACAATGCTTTCAATACATGAAATGTGGTGGTGGTTTCCTGCTGAGTAGAACTGTGGGCATACTTAAAATGGAAATGAACTGCCTTCAAGTCGATTCTGACTCATGCGACCCTATGAATAGGGTTTTCGTGGTAAGCAGAATGCAAAGGGGGTTTACCATTGCCTTCCTCTGAGGTTGAGAGACAGTGACTGGCCCAGGGTCACCCAGTGAGCTTCATGGCTGTGTGGGGATTCGAACCCTGGTCTCCCAGGTCATAGTCCAACACCTTAACCACTACACCACACTGGCTGTTGTGGGCATACTTAAAGTAGGCATTATTGGCATACTCTAAGTCCACCACAGGACAGATTCAATTGCTGGTGCAGCTAGAGCAGGGATGGGAAACTGGTGACCCTCCAGACGTTGTTGGACTCCAACTTCCTTCAGCCCCAGTCAGCATGGTTAGTGGTCAGGGATGATGGGAGCTGTAGTCCAGCAATACCTGAATAGCCATGTTTCCCCATCCTTGAGCTAGAGGAGACGAAGGAAGCGGGGCCAGAGGCACAAGGGAGCAGGCAGGAGAGATGTTTCAGGAGCAGGACTCTAAAACCAAAAGTACAGGAGTCAATAACCTTATTGAGCAGGAAGGAGGTGGAGGCAAACCTGGAAATATTTAAATGAAGCCACTGATATCCACTGAGTAAATGGAGCAAAATGGAAGCTACTTAGTAGAAGAAGGTGGCTAAAAGAGAATAGGGCTTTTGGTAGCTCTTCTTACAAGCTGGTGCAGTGCAACAGAAATTAACAGCCCCCAAACCTAACAGATAAGCATTGCATCAGATGCCATCTGCATGACCTGCCTATTAAAATGGGTTGGCAATGTTGTCTTTTACTGCCCTCTGCTGAGTATTCCAAAAAGCAGTCTTGCTTCTTAAGAAAATTACTTATATGTTAAATTATCCATCTACTTCACAGATATTCATTTTGAAGTAATGACAGACTGAACAAGCAACAAAGAGAAAAGAAAAAATATTTTAAAGGGTGACCCTGTTCATTCTTTCAGGCCTTTGTTTTTTTTAAAAAAAATGTACATGGGGGTGAGCCACAGTCCCAAAACCGAATATAATAATGTGTCAGACACTGATAAATCTTATTCTGCTTGATTCACTTGGGCTTTCAGGACGCTGCACTTATACAGGCATTAGTAGAATGGATTTTTTCACTGGGGTAATTTCAGCATTATCGCCATAGAAAAGCATGCACAGTTAGACACTGTCTAACCAAAAGGGGATAGACTTGTTCCTCTAACACCTAGTCACTCAAGACCCCTTCTCTCTAAAATAAATAAATAAAAATAAACTGTTGATCCAGTATTCCATGAAGAAAAATGCACATGACATTTGGGTTCCATTTCTTAAAACAATAAAATTTAAAACAAAACAGCTTACCATATCTCTTTTAAACAAAGATGTATAGCAATGCATACACAAGAGCCATGGAGTGCTACCAGTCAGCTAAAGTGAATTTTCAAAATTGGAAAATTAAAATTCCCTGCTTGCTGTACTAGCTGAGCAAGCTTGTGCATAACCATGATCTACTAATTTTATCAATTCAGTTCTGCTAAGAATGTGGCTTGGGAGACTTCCTCCATTCACATGCAATTCACAGTTTGGTTGGTATATACAACTGGTCAAGAGGCTGGGGTCATTTGTCTCAAGATTATTAAGAAGCTTTAGTAGTTACCTGCAGTGTAATGTGAAGAAATTCCTGCCACCAATCAGCAGCTATATTCTAGAACTTCTGCACTGTTGAACATGCTCACCAAAGGCTAAAACAAAACAAAACAAAAAGCCCTCATCAATTTATGAGAAAATAAACTGCATTAACAATTATGAAAGGGGAGGAAATTTTTTTGATGAAATTCTCACGGGTCTCATGGGTGGGTTGCAGGGTTTTTATTTTCCTTACCTTACCTTCAAGGTGACCAAGGGGGTGCCTGTGAGTTTTCTTTCTTTCTGCAAACAATATCTCTGGTGGTCTGCAATCTACAGCCTTCCTAGGCACAAAAGTCCCATTCTGTCCTCATTGGTTTTCCTGTAAGCACAGAAAAGTGGGGAAGCTTCCTACTATGCACCTTAGAGCCATTAGTTGTTATTTAAGTTAAATCTTTTTACATTTAAAGAAATCAGTGCATAAAGCTTTTTTTAAAAAAAGGTAAGAAGGACTTCCTTTAAAAACAAAACCAGCAACTTTGCCAATTTCAAGTACTTGGTAGCCAGCCAGCCAGCCAGCCAGCCTACCCCCCTCCCCCTCTGGTGAAAAGGGCTTCTTCGCAGAGCAAAATCAAAGCGAAGGAAAACAAGTCTCAGTGGATTCAGGTGAGTTGACTTTTGGCCTCCATCTGCTTAAGCTTTAATTAAGCATAACAACGGTATCCTTTCTGGTAATTTTCATAACTCTTGGGAAGTGAAAAATTGGATGAGGTTCAGTGCATTTAGCTGTTCACAAGTAATGGTGGAAAAGATTCATCATAGTGGGCCCAAAAGCATGGCCCAATAGTATTTGGTCAGGCTTCAGTGGGAGGTATAGTATCTTGCCACACTGGGTGCCATAATAACCCACCTCCTGGTCTTGGATGGCTGGTCCCAGGCTGATCAACATGGAGACAGGGCCTAGAAAACTTCTGGTAGTTTCTAGGGGAAGATGTTTGATGGGTACAACATTTGTGTTGCTCCTGGTCATGCAGTGTCAGGCACCAGCACCCTTGTTTTCCCTGTATGTTTCTATACATTATTTTACCCAAGCAAAGTTACATGTATCACAGCAGCTCCTTTGCCCTGTGCTAATATATATATTTATTGTAATCCAGCCATCACAAGTAAGCAGGCAAAATAGTAAGTATGAGTAGACTGTCACCCCTTGTAACCATTTCTCTAGTTATCTGGATGGAAGCAACAGAATTTTCACACAAGACATTACTTAGAAACACAACAATGAGCCTCAAAGCCATTTTATCCAGTATTGTCTATGTTGACTGGCAGTGGCCCTCCAAGGTCTCAGGCAGAGCTTTCCCTCACCACCTTATATCTGATCTTTTAAATGAGGAGATGCTCAGGATTGGACCTGGAACCTTCTTTATGAAAAGCATGTAGCCTACCACTCAGCTGTGACCTGTTAAGAAGACATGTGTTCTTTAACAAAAATGATCATCCCAGGACAACACCTTCCTTAGGATCCAGCCTGCCAGTTCACATTTCTGTTTTCAGTGCTGAAATAAGCAGCTTAACAAAATAGCTTGGTCATCTTATTCTGTTGTGGACCCTCACAAAACTTTTGCCCTCCCCTCTACCTATTCTACCATGGGGTAAAGGAACTAGGTCACATTCATGCTGCCTGTAAATCTACATCTTTCCTTGCCTTGGGATTATAGGAAATTGAGCCCTTTTCTGCTACTGGGATGGCAAGAGATGAGATTATGGAATAAAAAACAGCTTCGGTAGCAGCACTTCCACATATCTGTTGACTTTGTTTATTACAAAATGCATCATCTCCTTTGGTGATAGACACCAAGATCAATCTTTGACTGAACAAATACATTAGTATTTTGTTTTGCTTGTTAAGCCATGGGATAATGCTTATATTTAATGTATATGGTTCTCATCTGAATGGAGCTCATTTTCTTTTACTTCTCTCAGTCCGGCAATAAAAGGCTTAATGAAGAGCATCAAATTCACTTTTTTTCTGGACCTTGCCATTATAGAGCTGTTTATAATTCAACACTGGGATGAGCTGCTGAGCTAGGAAGATGCTTGCAGGGGGAAATGGTGAAGCTAGGGCTGGATCTCAGGGCTGAAGTCCAGGGCCATGCAGCCCAGAGGGCCCCCATATTGTTATCCAGAGATTGGCAGATGACAAGGGCAGTAAACAAACAAACAGGCCCAACATCATTTCCTTCTAGGATCTACCAGGGCTGATACTGGTCAATGCCACATCCTTTCTTTCTCCTTATTTTAAATGCATTATATAGGCAGGGGAGCAGCCAGATGAACACGTATATGGTTCTAGATGCTCATTTTTATTAGTTTTACTTTATTATCATTTCCTGCAGCAAAAGAGTGCAGGAAACATTTTATTCCTGAAGACATGATGGTGCTATGATTTAAGTGAGTTTAAAATTGAAACCAGGGTGTTTCTTTTTTCTTTTCTTTTTAAATTAGGGTCAGCAAACTGTTTACTCTGACACAGAGACAGAGACCCTCAGGCCTGGGGGCCTAATGTGGCCCTCTAAGCAGTAGTGGTCAGTGGGGCAGGGAAGGAGGGGTGACATTGGGTACCTGGCTTCTGGAAACTGATGTGACTGACAAGAGGTAGATGATATTTATAGGAATTAACAGTCCACTTAGCCTCTGAGTCTTCTGATTGAATCCATTGATCTTTAAGGGAATGGATCTGTTGTATTTCCCTGCTATCCTTCTGCATTTAGCAAGAAAAGATATGTTCGCCCACACACACACACACACACATACACTCTACAGCTATACAATGTCTCAGCTTATTGCTGCCCAGGTCCCAGGAAAGCCTCAACCTCTATGTGGATCTTCGTACCCTTAAAAGTCCACAGCTATAGGCTGTTCTCTTAACCTGTTACACCCACAAATAGGACCTGAGTGCAAAGAACATTGTCCTCTCCTCTCTTCTCCTCTCCTCTCCTCGTGCAAAGACCACTCTCCTCTTCTGCAGTTTCCAGCAACTACCTATAGATGCAGAGCATAGCCACTGATAGCCTTTTCCTCCATGAATTTCTCTAATTCTCTTTTAAATCCATCCATGTTGATTGCCATCACATCTTTAGGGTAACTCTGCTGCCACCATAGATACTGTTTTAACCTTTATTTATCTTATGGCAACCAATATATTCCTTATGTTAGCTAGCCAAGAATCAGGCATGTATCTAAACCAACCATACTTATTTAATAATAGCTATTAATTTAAACAAGAATACTTTAAATTCAGCTTCTCAAGCATGTGGCTACAGAATAATATTCTTCAGTTTTTATAAGTTACACTCATTTAGTTTCACAAATATCAACAGTAAACCCTGCCACTCTACCCACAACTAACCACCCTTCCAACCCTCTCTACTCAAGACCAAGCCTTATCTGTCAACTGTTGTCCTCCCAGAAGAAAACCACCATCCCCTATTCTCTCAGCCAGTCAACACACAGCATTCACAAACATTCCAGCTCACTCACACCCCTCCCTTCATTATCCACTTACCATGATTTTCCTAATACAAACCTATACCAACAAATGTTACACCATATAAACAATGAAACATCACAGGTTCATCTAACTTTGCTATCTTAGGTTGCAATCTTCTGTGCTTTCTTCAAGATCTGTTGCCATAAGTGACTATTGGACAACAGCAATGGACTTCTAGATTACAAAAACACCATCGTTTGGATCCTTACCAGGAGAACTACATAAACCAGGGATGAGGGAGCTGTGGCCCACCAGATGTTATTGGATTCCTACTACCACCAGCTTCAGCCAACAGTCAGGGATAATGGGAGTTGTAGTCCAACAATATCTGGAGGACCACAGGTTCCCCACCCCTGACA
Source organism: Rhineura floridana (assembly GCF_030035675.1). Classification (NCBI taxonomy): domain Eukaryota; kingdom Metazoa; phylum Chordata; class Lepidosauria; order Squamata; family Rhineuridae; genus Rhineura; species Rhineura floridana. The sequence continues at coordinate 114,743,706 of NC_084480.1, forward strand.
TAGGCACTCATGAAATCCAGGCCTATTAAAACATTGGAATTTACTACTGCCTTAGTGCACCCGAAGTAATTAGCAACTAGTCATATATTATTATAGGCTTTTACTTATTTGTGTTACTCTTTGTCATTGGTCAGAAAAAGATCACAATATGTCAGTTGTTTTGCTCATTAGGCTGAGTTAACAGCTTACACTTACTTTCAGAGGGTCAGCACCTTTTTTTTACACTTTAATTTTTTCCTTGATCACCAAGGACTAACATTTTAAAAGCTAGCACCCAGAATTTAGTACATCAATTAGCTCAGCAAAAGTTATTGCTTCTTACACAGACTTCCCATAGGATCTTTGCTTATATTGCCAGTCAGGGTCAGCCCTAGAGATACATCAGTTTGGAAAAGTAGTTTAGGAGAGAGAGAGAAAATGTCTACCAAATCCATTAGTAATGATCAATATCTTGGAAGAGGGGTGGCAGCAGTGTAAAATTCTTGTTATGGATCAGCTCTCAGTGATCTGCTTACAGTGTTCCATTTCTCACTGGAAGATTAACTTTCTGCCACATGTCTCATTTTGGCATTTCAACCCACTGGAGCAAGGTTTTTAAAAAATCACTTTTATCAACACCAACTATGGGTAACACTATCTGGTGTACAGCATAATGAAGTTGTTACATTGGCATGTGAATGAAACTTTGAAACTACTATATTGGTGTATTTGAAGCCAAAATAATACAATACAAATTGGGAAACTTTCACAACTTAACAGCTGTAGAAAACTGATCTGAAGGCAAAGATATACATTACATCAAAGAGGATTACTAAGAAGGTGATGAAATTATTTGTGGGGGAGAAGCATGAAATGAGGAATATTCAGCAACAAAGTAGCTAACAAGGTACAAAGGACATGGAAAAATGGGACTAAATCTTCTAATGTTCTTATAGCTAACATGTATTAGCTGAGCCTTATTTCCTGTAGAATTATTTCATGTATTTAATACTTAGTGGAAATAAACTATGTCTGATAGTATGATAAACTAATCCTTCTAGCAGAAGGCACCTTGCACCCATGTTGGAACCTGACCCCAGGACACTTGCTCAAATCAGAATTTCCTGGGAAATTCCTTATAATCTTTTCACATGTTGAGTTGTATTCAACACTAATCCTAGTGGAGTACATCCATTGAAGTTAATGGTCATGACTAACTTATGTTCATTAATTTCAATGGGTCTACTCATTAGCTGAATACAACCCATTACTTTTTTGAACACCTAACGAGAAACAGGAGTGTGAACACATGTGCATCCTACTGTTATGTTTTTCAGAAAAACAGGAGTGGCTGAAGTTCCTGTTGAGTATAAGAACATAATAAGAGCCTGCTGGAGCAGGCCAGTGGCCCAGCATCATGTTCATTATATAGTCACCTGCTGTATAATGCGTGAAATGGTTCTTAGCCTTTATGGAATACAATTGAGCCATGCAAAGGAGTTCACTGGGTCTGCTGGAGATTTTTCCAAACATGTGCATAGTTCACATCAATCTTTTTTGCAACCACAACCATAAAATCAAGAGGCATGACACAGGGGAGGATTGGGTAAAACATGGAGCCACATTTATGTAAATATTTTATTTATTTATTTATTTAATTTATATGCTGCCCTTTCTTCCAGTAGGAGCTCAAGGTAGCAAACAAAAACACTAAAAACACTCTAAAATAATAAAAACATTAAAATATATTAAAACAAAACATCTTTAAAAACATTAAAAAGCAATTCCAACACAGATGCAGACTGGGATAAGGTCTCAACTTAAAAGGCTTGTTGAAAGAGGAAGGTCTTCAGTAGGTGCCCAAAAGATAACAGAGATGGCACCTGTCTAATATTTAAGGGGAGGGAATTCCAGAGGGTAGGTGCCACTACGTTAAAGCTCCACCTCCTATGTTGGGCAGAACGGACCTCCTGATAAACTTCCTGATAAGATGGTATCTGCAGGAGGCCCTCACCTGCATTCCAGAGTGATCCACTGGGTATATAAGGCGTAAGACGATCTTTCAGGTATCCTGGTCCCAAGATGTATAGGGCTTTGTGCACCAAAACTAGAACCTTGAACTTAATCTGGCAGCAAATGGGCAGCTAGTGCATTTCTTTCAGCAGCAGGGTGACATGTTGGTGATACCCTGCTCCAGTGTGCAGTCGTGCAGCTGCATGCAGCACCAACTGCAGCTTATGGACCAACCTCAAGGGCAGCCCCACATAGAGCGCATTACAGTAATCCAACCTGGAGGTTACCAGTGCATGGACAACAGTGCTCAGGCTATCCCTGTCCAGAAACAGCTGCAGCTGTCTTACCAGCCAAAGCTGGTAAAAGGCATTCCTAGCCACAGAGGTCACCTGGGCCTCTAGTGACAAAGATGGATCCAGGAGCAACCCCAGACTACAGACCTGCTCTTTCAGAGGGAGTACAACTCCTTCCAAAGCAGGGTAATGACCAATGATCCGAACTCGGGAACCACCAACCCACAGCCCTATACATCTTGGGACCAGGATACCAACCCTCTGTCTTGCTAAGATTCAGACTCAGTTTATTAGCCCTCATCCAGCCCACCACCAAGTCCAGGCACGGGTCCAGGGC